>NW_006400101.1:466428-466928 GCF_000299155.1 Elephantulus edwardii | reverse complement strand
CGCATAGGGATTTGATTCTTAGAAGGTCCCATTCATCAATTTTATCTTCTCCTGGTTGTAAATTTTTCAGAATACTGAGAAGACTCTTTATGTTGTGGATTAGGACTACTAAAGTTTTTCCAAGACTAGATAGTTTCATTCCATTTTGGTTGTTGTTGTTAGGTGCTGAAGAGTTGAGTATGGCTTATAGTGGCCCTATAAACAACAGATATGAACCCTGTCCTATCCTGTGCAATGCACATCATTTCTTATACACTGAAGGCAATATTGTAGTTGCTGTGTCAATCCATCTCATTGAGGGTTTTTTTCTCTTTCACTGGCCTACCATTTTTTTAAGTGTGATGCTGTCTCCAAGAACAGACTCTCCTAGCAACATACTCAAAGTATAAGAGATGAAACTTCATTATTTTTGCCTCTCAGGTATATTGAAAAACCTTGCCCAGTGCCTTGACCCACTTACTTCCCAGCTCCACCCTCCACCAGGATAACCCTTCTCCTCT
>NW_006400101.1:463595-464226 GCF_000299155.1 Elephantulus edwardii | reverse complement strand
ATCGGGATGGGTGTGTCAGAGGCAGTGAGGTTGGCGCAGGATAGAGCAGGGTTTAGGGCTGTTGTGCATAGGGTCGCTATGAGTCGGAAATGACTGGACGGCACATAACAACAACAACAACAGGTATATTGGGATGCACTTTGTCCAACATATGTTTGTTTGTTCTTTGGACTGTCCATCGTATCTTCAGTACTCTTCTCCAATATTATAACTCAAAGACATCATTTCTTCTTATCATCCTTATTTGCTTCCAATTGGGTTACCATAAATCAGAGGGGTTATATTTATGGTTTTGCTTTCATTTTTTTGATGTTTGGTTTTGGGTTTTTTTTATGACATTTAAGTGTGTCTGTTTACAGACTCCTTATATAATTCATCATAGTCATACTTAGAAAGTCTGCTATTTTTACAGTTTTGGGGTTTTTTATTTATTCCTATTTACTTGTTGTTGTTGTTGTTGTTGTTATGTGCCATCGAGTCTCCTGCGACTCATAATGACCGTATGTACAACAGCCCTAAACTCTGCTCTGTCTTGTGCCAATCGCACTGTCTCTGACACTCCCATCCCGATTACCCAGTCACTGAATCAATCCACCTAATAGAGGGCCTTCCCCTCCTGCGCTGTCCCTCC
>NW_006400101.1:449502-462395 GCF_000299155.1 Elephantulus edwardii | reverse complement strand
AGTTGGTCAAGTGGTCGTTCTCCAGATTTCTTGGCACAACTTGGTGAGCACATCCAGGGCAGCATCTGTTAACTGAAATATGTCAATTGGTATACCATCGATTCCTGGAGCCTTATTTTTTGCCATATCCTTCAAAGCAGCCTGAACTTCTTCTTTCATCACCATAGGCTCTTGCTCCTATGCTTTTTCATGAAATTCTTCTGTGTCTTCCAATTCCTTTCAATACAGTGACTCAGTATATTCTTTCCATCTTATTTTAATACTTCCTGGATCATTTAACATTCTACCGAAAGCATCCTTGATTACAACAACTCTAGGTTTGAATTTGTTCTTCAGTTCCTTGAGCTTAAGATATGCTGAGTGAGTTCGGCCCTTTTTAATTTCTGACTCCAACTCCTTGCACATTTCATTGTAATATTTATTTACAAAGTTCAAATACATTTTATTTTTACATAAGATATTTACCATTTTCTACACCACGCCTGCCCATTGAATTGTGCAACCCTATGATTAACACCTTACCCCCCACCCCCACCCCTCTGATTCCACTCTACCCCACCCCTCAGATCCTCATACTCCTTCTATAATAACAATTTTATACAGTATTTGTTCTTGTGGGACTTAGTTAGCATAATGCTTTCCAGTCCCTATCAAGTTAGGTAGTAATTTACAAAATCATTGTTCCTGCATGCTGTGTAGTATTCCATTGTGTGAATGTACCACAACTGCTCAACCCACTCATTTGTGATTGGACCTCTGGGCTGTTTCCATGTTCTTGAGGTGGTGAATAACGCTGTTATGAACACTGGTGTACAAGTTCTGTTTGAACCTCAGTTCTCATTTTTTTTGGGGGGGTGTATATTCCAAGCACTGGAATAGCTAGATTATATGGAATTTCTATGTTCAGCTTTTTGAGGAAGCTGCAAAGGCAGCTAATAGCAGCAACAATAGCATTCTTCTGCCTCATTTAGTGCAGCAGCGGACTTGAGGTACGGTTTTTTTTCCCTCCACCACCTGGGACCTTCACTAAGCAACCATGTCCAATGGCCCTGTGGTTGGCATTGATCTTGGTACCACCTACTCCTGTGTAGGGGTCTTCTAGCATGGGAAAGTGGAGATCATTGTAAATGATCAAGGCAGCCGGACCCCGCCAAGCTATGTTGCATTTACCGATACCGAATGACTGATTGGCTATGCAGCAAAGAATCAAGTTGCAATGAATCATACTAACACAGTATTCGATGCCAAACGTCTCATTGGACGAATATTTGATGATGCTGTTGTGCAGTCTGATATGAATCACTGGCGCTTCATGGTGGTGAATGATGCAGACAGGCCCAAGGTCCAAGTAGAATATAAAGGAGAGACCAAACGTTTCTATCCAGAGGAGGTGTCCTCTATGGTTCTCGCAAAGATGAAGGAAATTGCAGAAGCCTACCTTGGGAAGACTGTTACCAATGCTGTTGTCACTGTACCAGTCTACTTCAATGACTCTCAGCACCAGGCTACCAAAGATGCTGGAACCATTGCTGGCCTCAATGTCCTCCGAATCATCAATGAGCCAACTGCTGCTGCTATTGCTTATGGTCTAGACAAAAAGGTTGGTGCTGAAAGGAACGTGCTCATCTTTGACTTAGGAGGTGGCACTTTTGATGTGTCAATCCTCACTATTGAACATGGGATATTTGAGGTCAAGTCTACAGTTGGAGACACCCACTTGGGTGGAGAAGACTTTGACAACAGAATGGTCAACCATTTCATTGCAGAGTTCAAGCGCAAGCATAAGAAAGACATCAGTGAAAACAAGAGGACTTTCAGACGCCTCCGCACTGCTTGTGAATGTGCAAAGTGCACACTCTCTTCCAGCACCCAGGCCAGTACTGAGAGAGATTCTCTGTATGAGAGAATCGACTTCTATACTTCCATTACCCAAGCCCACTTTGAAGAATTGAATGCTGATCTTTTCTGTGGCACTCTGGACCCTGTGGAGAAAGCTCTGAAGGATACTAAGCTAGACAAGTCACAGATCCATGATATTGTCCTGGTGGGTGGTTCTACCAGAATTCCCAAGATTCAGAAGCTTCTTCAGGATTTCTTCAATGGAAAGGAGTTGAACAAGAGCATCAACCCAGATGAGGCTGTTGCTTATGGTGCAGCTGTCCATGCGGCCATTCTCTCTGGAGACAAATCTGAAAATGTTCAAGATTTGCTGCTCCTGGATGTCACTCCACTTTCTCTTGGTATTGAAACTGCTGGTGGAGTCATGACTGTCCTCATCAAGCGGAATACAACCATTCCTACCAAGCAGACACGGACCTTCACAACCTACTCTGACAACCAGCCTGGTGTACTCATTCAGGTTTATGAAGGTGAGCGTGCCATGACCAAAGATAACAACCTGCTTGGCAAGTTTGAGCTCACTGGGATACCACCTGCACCTCATGGTGTTCCTCAGAATGAAGTCACATTTGATATTGATGCCAATGGTAGCCTTAATGTTTCTGCTGTTGACAAGAGCACTGGGAAAGAAAACAAGATTACCATCACCAATGATAAGGGCCGCTTGAGTAAGGAAGACATAGAACGAATGGTCCAGGAGGCTGAGAAGTACAAAGCTGAAGATGAGAAGCAAAGAGAGAAGATGTCTTCTAAGAATTCCCTTGAGTCTTACGCATTTAATATGAAAGCAACAGTTGAAGATAAAAAGCTTCAAGGCAAGATCAATGACGAGGACAAGCAGAAGATCCTTGACAAGTGTAATGAAATTATCAACTGGCTTGAGAAGAATCAGACTGCAGAAAAGGACGAATTTGAGCACCAGCAGAAGGAACCAGAGAAGGTCTGCAACCCCATCATCACCAAGCTGTGCCAGAGTGCTGGAGGCATGCCCGGAGGCATGCCTGGTGGCTTCCCTGGTGGTGGAGCTCCTCCATCTGGTGGTGCCTCTTCTGGACCCACCATTGAAGAGGTTGACTAAACCAATCTGCATACTTTATAGCATTCATTGTCCCACAGTTAAATTTTGAAGGACCCAAATTTGTAGCACACTGCAGTTGAAAAGTCTAAACTGCTGGACTAAATTTCTGGGCCTTCTCAATACTTGAATATGGACTGTGTATAGGGAAAGGAATTAACATTGCACTTTATTATCACTGTTTTGTAAGTGGAAAATGCAATGTCTCAAATAAAGATGTGTTTAAAATTGAAAAAAAAAAACCACAATAGCATTTTTCTTCTTAAGTAAATATACTTAAAATATATAAGTAGTTTTTTTAAAAAAAATCACTGTCCATAGGGACAAAATAGAGATTCACATAATGGTAAGGAGTGTCTGAAATAATCTACCAAAATGTTTTACTAGATTAGATTATGGGAGAAAGATGGGCAATCTCCTCTCATATGATTAACTGCCTCTGAAAACCCCATGAGAGGTCAGCTATGGTTGATTCTGTCTCCACAGTACAAACAACAACAGATTAGGTTATGTTTCTTTCCTTACTGTAAAAACTTGCAAATTCTGGAGAAAATTTGTCCTTGTAATATATACAACCCTGGTTAGAAAAAAAAATAACTTAAAATGACAAGATTAAGCAAAAAAATTATTTGGAATTGGGTAAATATTTTCACTGAAATTTGAGATTACATGCAAATATTTTCTAATGTATGCAGCTAACCAATTTAGAAAATGTTGTACTTTACTATCGTATTTTTGCCTTCCTTATACTCAGGATACTTAATATCTGAAACATGAATGTCCATGACTATTATTCATTTGTCGGTCATGATTTGAGAGGGAATACTGCATAGAATGGGATCCTACAGCTGCCCCCTCAAGCATTTATGAGTTAAACATTTACTAAATATGGAACAGAACTCTTAGCACCCCTTGCTTTAATTTATTTTTTTCAATGTCATGCTGTTTGTAATTTTGAATAACTGCTTTTACCTGCTGTGAGAAACAGTAACCACTGAGCATTGTGTTTTTGCTCAAATCCTATTTGTTGTTATGGAAACAGTATCTCTATTAAGATTCCTGCTGCAGAACTTCTGTAGAAAATGTTACTAAAAATGTTCAACAGCAAAGGGAAGGGGATAAAATAAATTCAAACAATACCTGACTTATATTCATTCTATATAACACAAAGATGTTTTTCATATAAAATACAAATACTGATTACTGGGCAACTTCATTATACCAAATCAATGCACTGAAATAAGAAAGGCACTATCGTTTAGACACGTGCGTTAAAAGAAAAAAAACAGATTGTGTTATTTAATTTTATAGGGCTCAAATAGAATACATTTTTAAAGAAGTTTTTGGGCTTAATGATATTGTAAGAGATAAAACACAGCATTTGCTTAGGTAGAAATCTATATTAAATTTTCTATTAGTCCTTAGAATGTTTTTGCTCTACACAATGTATTTATAGTTAAGCAATACAATTTCATGTCATTCATTAATTTAAAATGTAACAATAGACTCATCTTAATTATATAATTAAGCCTTTGAGAGTACCATCAAGTCAGAACCAATCTATAGTAGACACTTTAATTGATTTTCAGAGGCATTTAATTGCACGGGAGAAGATTGCCTATCCTTCTCCTGCAGAGCAGCTGGTGGATTCGGACTGCATGTCTTTGGGATTGCAGCGTAGCTTCTTACCGTTAGGCCACCAGAGCTACTGTCTCCATGCTTTTTCAATCTATATGCATAACACATTATTTGGGAGGCTGAGCTTTATGAAGAAGAACGTGGCATCAGGATTGGAGGAAGACTCATCAACAACTAACACAATACTGAAACTGGGGAAGAACTAAAGTGCTTGCTGTGGAAGGTCAAGGACTGTAATCTTCAATATTAATTGAAGCTCATTATCAAAAAGACAAAGATTCTCACACTGGGCCACTTGACAGCACCATGATGGACAGAGAAGAGATTGAGATTGTTAACAGTTACAGCTTTCTTGGCTCCACAATCAGCACTGTTGGCTGTTGGCAGCAGCAGCCAGGAAATCAAAAGACAAATTCCATAAGATAAATCTGCTGTCAGAGACCTCTACAGAGTACTGAGAAGCAATGATGTCAGTCTAGATACTAAGGTGAGACTGATCTAGGCCATGGTCTTCTCAAATATTGGCTATGCATCAGAGAGCAGGAAAATGACTAAAGATAACATAAGAATTTATGCCTTTGAGTTGTGGTGCTGGAGAAGAGTCTTTAACATACCATGATAAATCAAGAGAAAAAATAGGTCTGTCTTGGAGAGAGTGAAACCAAATTTCTCCTTGGAGGCTAGGATATTTTTTTTTATTTTTACAATTATTTTATTGATTTACATACAATCATTCATGTACATTGTGCTTCATTTATGTACATTGTTTCATACACTCATTCATATACATCATAACAAAAGCAATTTACTATGCTTGTCAGAAATTCTTTCACAAAAGACTATGTAGGTTTCCTATTTTAAAAATATTTGTATGTAATATTATTTCTTTTTTTGAGATTTTAATGAAAGCTTATAAAGAACTTAGATTTCCATTTATTTGTTGTTGCACATTTTGCTCTCTCAGTTCAGTTTTCTCTTTGAAAAAAAATTCTTTCATTGTTGTACAATTTCCCACCCCCACCCTAGTTCACTCTCCTACTATGCTGCTCTTATTCTGGACTGTTGTCATGCAAATAATTCCTAATCATATATTCCTTCTAAGCAGTTTTCCCCCCTCATCTATGCAGTGTACATTATTTATCTCCTCTTTGCTTAGTCAGTCCTGTTTAATAACAGTGGCATTATGCAGTATTTCTCATTTTGTGACTGAAATATTTCACTCAGCATAACATCCTCCAGCGTCACCCATTCTGTATAATATTTCATGAGTTCCTTGTTTTTCCAGTGCTGTATAATATTCCATTGTATGAATATACCACAGCTTCTCTATCCATTCAGTTGTTGATGGGCACTTGGCTCCATCTCACATACTTTGGGTATGTAGTAGAAAGGATTAATCCTTGGAGAAGAACATCATGCTTGGAAGGGTGGAGGTACAGTGCAGGAGAGGAAAATCCCAGATAGGATGGATAGATACAGTAAGTAGGGCAAAGTGTGTCAGTGAGACGGCTCAGGATATGGCAGGCTTCAGAGCTTTTGTACATAAGGTCACTTACCATGATATTTCCTATCTGTCCAATGAGAAGAATATTTTTATTTTCTTGATTTCGTGGTGTAAACTGTATTGATGTTCTGCAGCATGCACTTCAAATCCTCCTTACATTGAGAAAGCAATATTTTTTCCATCTTTAAAATACATTTTGGTAGTAACTCTTCCTCAAATCCTGAGGCCACATTATTCTCCACAGAGTTCAGCATCTCAAATACTTGGCTCAGCATACAAGGTAATGTGTATTCAACTTGATTGTGCTTAAATGAAACCTCTACAACATACAGATTCATCTGACATGGATTGATTCAGTGCCTGCGGTAATGGGAGTAGGTGTGTCAGAGGCAATATGATTGGCACAGGATAGAGCAGGGGGGTTTAGGGTTGTTGTACATGGGGTCACTATGAGTCATAGGCAACTCGTGGCACATAAGAACAAAAACAACAACATTTAAATGTTGTTGTTCTTGTTGTTATGTGCCGTCAAGTCGCTTGTCTCTGAATCAATCCACCTCATAGAGGGCCTTCCCTTCCTGCGCTGTCCCTCCACCCTACCAAGCACGATGTCCCTCTCCAAGGACTGGTCCCTCCTTACAACATGTCCAAAATATGTTAGACGGATCCTCAGAATCTTTGCCTTCAAGGAGACGCCCCGTTTGACCCTTTCCAGGATGAATCTGTTTGTTTTCCTAGCAGTCCATGGTACCCTCAATACTCTTCTCCAGCAACACAGCTCAAAGGCATCAATTTTCCTATCCTCCTAAGTCATTGTCCAATTCTGATGCATAACAAGTGATTGCCAAGACCATAGCCTGTATCAGACACACCTTAGTCTCCAGAGAGACACTATTGCTCTTCAGTACTTTGGATAGGTCCCTAACAGCAGACTTTCCCATCGCAATAAGTCTTTTAATTTCTTGGCTACTGGTGCCGAGAGTGTTGACTGTGGAGCCAAGCAAACTCTAGCTGTGAACAATCTCAATCTCTTCATCATCCATCCTGATGATGCCAATTGACCCAGTGGTAAGAATCTTTGCCTTCTTGATATTGAGCCTCAATCCATATTGAAGGTTGCAGTCCTTCATCCTCTGCAGCAAGAGCTTCAGGGCCTCCTCACTTTCAGCAAGCAGGGTTGCATCATCTGCATATTGCAGATTGTTGTTAGATCTTCCACCAATCTTGACCCCACATTCCTCCTCATAGAGCCCAGCCTCCCAGATAATCTGCTCTGCATACAGGTATGCAGAACAACAACCTGTACGCAAAACAACATTTAAATAGGAATAGATAATTAAGAAGGTCTAATTTTTCAGCCTTATATTTTTGAGAAGAGGGTGAATTAGATTACTCAAAAGCATTTTTACACAATCATTGTATTTGTTAGGTAATTTAAATTGTTACCATGTGCTTAAAAAACCCATAATTAGATGAATAAATGATTAATTCTTTTATTAATTTGACAATAGAGTTCTTGAAATATTGAATGTAATTAAATAAAATGAAGCTTTAATCTGCTTTTTTAAAAGTCCAAATGATGATCATTCCTTTTTTTTTTTTAGTTTTTTGTGCATGTGTTGATTTATAAGGTATCTCTGGTAGCCTCAGCTCAAAGGCTGGCTGTTCATATGCACCAGCTGCTCCTTGGGAGGAAGACGGGAAATCTCATACTGAGTAATTTACAACCTCTGAAAACCAATTGGAGAGTCAATTCTGTATCTGTTTGACTTGATATCACATAACAGTAACACCACATGTTTGTTTTTCAGGGTTTGGGTTTTTTTTTTGTTTTGTTTTTGTGTTTTGTTTTGTGGTTTGGTTTTGTGTGTGTGTGTGTATACAGGTATATATGCATGAATGTGGAGATATATATAGTTAAAGGAATAACTATTCAGCACTGATTCAATGAAAGTACTGCTTAGGTGATACTTAGTTCTGTTAAGAAGAGTGGAAAAAATTGGAAACATAATATTGATGCTAAAACGATATATTTGGAAGCAGGAGTGGCATCCACTTCCTAAACAACATGCCTCTGGAAACCCCATGAACTCTAATAAATGTTGATAGTTACAAAAAGGCTTCAGGCTTTCAGAATCTACACGCATACTTAAAGTCACTGGATGTAAAATATAAAGAAAGTTGAAATTGCAACTGTCTTTTGCATACACATTTACCACAATAAAAAACCAGAAGACACAGAAAATATCTATTTTTAAATAGAGAGCTTGTTTATATGTTATACTTCTTGTTGTATAATTACCTAGAAATACTAAGTATTGTGATTTATGACAAATAATCTTAAATACAACCCAGTTTATCATTTAAAATATTGTGTAAGATGTTTCATAATCCTACATAAAAATCTAATAATTAAACAAATATATAACATTATAAAAGTCTACCTAGTTATTTGTTGTCTATAATTAACTAGAAATGCTTTTATCAATAATGATAATTAAGTATTGAGAATTTTTTATAGTTGACTATTTTGTAGACCCCTCTTTACTTTGATTACACAGAAATTACAGTCATTTCCCCATATGAAAAGTATGAATCCTCAGAAATAGTCCACTAAACTATAGCTTTTATGATTTCTTGAAGTAAAATGACTTTAAATGATACCTAAAACCAAAGGTTCCTGCTGAGTAAATATGCAGAAACGACACTACAGTATAATACATATCTGATTTCTTGCACACACATAACAGTTGTAGAAGGAGCAAACAGAGAAAAACAGTATAAAAGAAAAGGAATACTGAAATAGAGAAGGGAAATAAGAACTCATCTCTTTTCTTACCCTTCACAGTGGCCTTTAGAAAATTTACATTTAGAAAGCTGATCCCAACATGATTTATTTCACTTAAGTAGCAACAGCAATAATAGTGGTAGGTATAGTAGATGCTGTGATGAAACCTCTGCCCCTTTCTCTCCAGACTTCTCTTCAGGACTGAACTACTTATTTATCCAGCTACTGAGAGTTCAACTTGATGGCCACCCTGTAGTAGTCTGTCCCAAGCCAGCGAGAGTTGTCTAATACAAGGACATGTCCCCTATCCAATGTGACCTGAATCTAATAAATGGTTTATACAAAAGCTTAAAGACATAGTCATCTAAGCTGAAACTCAGGATAATTCTGAGATCTAATTCCATTTCAAAAAGCCCTCTGGAATCATTTGGAGACTATGTTGAGCCTGTGTCAAAGTCCTATAACTTCTGCAGCTTCTGTTTCCCAGAAAACATAACCTGAAACAATAGCTAGCATCTGTACTAACTAGCTTACTATTATATATCAGTTATCATTTTAAGTGTGAATTAATGTATTTTTCTCCAGATAATTATAAAATCATCATTATAATTATCTGATTTGTAGATGAGAAATCTAAAACTCAGATAAATTCAATAACTTGCATTAGATCATATAATTTGTATGTCAAAGATAACAGTTTAGAAATTTAAAAAAGGTCTTATTTCAGAGAACATATTTAAACATTTGCTTTTGCTTTTATTTTTGCAGTAATGAATTTTTTATTCTTTTATTGTTATACTAGTTTGTTTATAAAATTCAGATACTTGTTTTTCAGAACAATTTGCTTTTGCTTTTACTTGTTGAATCAGTTTTCATTCATTGTAACCCCAAGTATGCAGACTAGTACTCATAGTTTATTAATTTTTTTAATAAAATATTTATTTTATACTACTTTATGTACAAAGTTCATATGCATTGTTTATCAAACCAGATTTCCCCCCTTTCCTTTGCACACTCTACCCTTCACTCATCAAATTATGAAACCTCTTGATTAAACTCCTCACCTCCCATCCTTACCCCTATTCCCCCCTTCTCCATCTTAGATCCTCATATATACAAAGAAAACTACAGAGCATTTTTGTGAGACACAATAAAATACCTAAATAAATGGAAAAATGATCCCTGTTCATAAATAGGAAGACTCGATATTGTGAAATGACAGTTTTATCAAAAGCAATCTACATGTTAAACATAATCCCAGTATGTTGTTGCTGTTGTTAAGTGTCGTTGAGTCATAGACAACTCAAAGAGAGCAAAAGACCTGAACACTTGTATAACTTTGGTCGTTTCTTCGTGTTCATAGAGCTTCTGGAGGCAAGCCATTTCAGTAGTGGATGCCACTCCTGCTTCCAAGCTTGTTTTAATTGGGGAGCTCCACTAAACACTGTCCACCATGGGTAACCATTATCACATTTGGCACCTCAGTGCCACAGTGTTTAGCCTCACAGCAACGATGATTTATAGCAATGCACAGACCAGTGCTATACCACTTAGAATAATATTTGACAATCACAATATAGATACAAATTAATTTTCAAGGACATTGCAAAAGAAACTGTCAAGTTTATTTGGAGAAGAAAGAGACCCCAAATAAGCAAAACTCTTCTGAGAATCAAAAATAAAAAGGGAGGCATAGCTCTCCTTGACCTCAAAACCTACTACACAGAAATAGTAATCAAAAGAATGTGGTACTGATACAATGACAGAAACATACACCAATGCAAGAGAATTGAGAACCCAGAAATGGACCCATCTATCTATGGTCAAGTGATATTCAACAAGGAAATAAAACCTATCATTGGGGAAATGACAACCTTTCAACAAATGTTGCTGGCAAAACTGCACTGCTACCTACAGAAAGCTGATCCAGGATCCATATGTCACACCATACACAAAAATCAATTCAAGGTGGATGAAAAACCTGGGAACACAGCCTAAAACCATAAAGTTCATAAGAGACAGCTTAGAAAGCCTCTTCTGTAGTATAAAGTCACTTCCAAATACAGCCAGAAATGCACAATCTGAAATGGATTGAACTGATGAATGAGACTTTCCAAATAATAAAATCTCTGTGCTCATCAATAAAAATTTTAATGCTGATCTCCAGTATGGTAATGCTGATTCCAAATCAAAGTCACTCACTTTCAGATTTCTAATGCTGTAAACATTAATAGGCAGAAACTGGTCTTTTTTTTTCTCCCATGGAGAGGCTGGTAAATTAGAACTTCCAAACTACAACTTAGCAACGTAATAACAGCCTCTGAAGTATATTATACTCTAAATAGTTGGATTTGTTTGCATTTACTAAATGGTGGTGGTTGTTGTTGTTATATGCCATTGTCATTGAGTCACCTGAAAATCATAGTGACCCTATGTACAGCAGCCCTGAAGTCAGGTCTTTCTTGAGTCTGTCGCATTGACTCCGACACACTGATACCCATTACCCTAATTAATGTGTCAATCTATCTCATCCAGGGACTTCCTCTTCTGCACTGTCCCTCCACTCTTCCTAGCATGATGTCCTTTCTAAGGATTGTCCAAATTATGTGAGACAGAGCTTCAAAATCCTTGCCTCCAAGGAGAAACTTAGTTTCCCTCTCTTTAATACAGACCTGTTTGCTCTCTTGGTGGCCCATTGTATATTCAATACTCTTCTCCAGCACCACAACTCAAAGGCATTGATTCTTCTTCTGTCATCTTTAGCAACTATTTTGCTCGCTGAAGCATAGCAAGTAATGTGGTCTGCTTCAGGGCCACTTTAGTCTCTAGACAGACATTGTTGCTTCTCAATACTCTAGTGAGGCCCCTGACAGCTGATTTTCCCAGTGCAAGTTATCTTTTGATTACTGACTACTGGTTTCAAGATAGTTGATTGTGGAGCTGAGAAAACCAACATTTTTAAAGACCTTAATCTCTTCTCCATCTATTATTGTGTTCCCAATTGGCCCAGTGATGAGAAACTTTGTCTTCTTAATACTGAGGTTCAATCCACATTGAAGACTACAGTCCTTGAATTTCTGCAGGAAGTGCTTCTGATTCTCCTCAGTTTTGGCAAGAAAATTTGTGTCATCTGCATATCCCAAATTGTTGATGATTCTTCCTCCAATTATGATGCCACATTCTCCCTCATAAAGCCCAGCCTCCAAATTAATTTTTCTGCATATAGATTGAAAGGTAGGAAGAGAGAACACATTCCTGACACTCTTTTCTTGATTTTTGAACCATGCAGTGTTTTCTTGCTCTGTTCTGAGGATTGCTTTATGGTTCAAACATATTCACATTGGCACAATTAAGAGTTCTCTTATACCCATTCTCTTCAAGGCTAGACATCATTTGTTGTGATTCACATAGTTAAATATCTTCGCATAGTAAACGAAACACACATAGACGTTACTGTGATACTCTTTGGCTTTTAGCCAAGGTCCATCTGATATTGGAGATAATGTCTCCAGTGCCAAAATCTCTTCTAACCTTGCTTGTATTCTGTTGGTTTTCCTTTGATGTATTGTTCCAGTTGGTTTTGGATAATCTTCATTAGGGTGTTGCTTGCAACATATTAGTGATTTTTTAAAATTATTTTCACACTAAATTGGACCTTTTATTGGACTGGGGGAAAATATGGTTCTCTTCCAGTCAGTTGATCAGGTAGTTGTCTTCCAGATTTCTTGGCACAACCCATCCTAGCGAGCATGTCCAAGAACAGCATCTGTTTGTTGAAATATTTCAGTTGACAATCCATCAGTTCCTGGGGCTTGGTTTTTTGCCTATTCCATCAGAGCAGCCTGAACGTTCTCCTTCATCACATTATCTCTTGATCATATGTAGTTTCATGGAATTCTTATCTGTTTTGATTGGGGGGTGGGTAGAGGGACTCTACATACTCTATCTTCTTTTTTAAAAATTATTATTATTTATTTTAATGAAAATTT
>NW_006400101.1:439585-449402 GCF_000299155.1 Elephantulus edwardii | reverse complement strand
ATATGTAGTTTCATGGAATTCTTATCTGTTTTGATTGGGGGGTGGGTAGAGGGACTCTACATACTCTATCTTCTTTTTTAAAAATTATTATTATTAATTTTAATGAAAATTTGCAGAGACTTTGTATTTCCATTCATTCATTGTTTCACTTTTCTCCCTGCCCACCCCTCTCCCCCAGTATGCTCTTCTCTTTGAAAAGTAAAAGAAAATTTCTTTCATTGTTTTACAATCCCTCCCCCCAGGTCCACTCCACTAAGCAGCCTTCGTTCTGGACTCCTGTCATTACTATAATACCTAATCCTATATCCCTATTAAACAGTTTTCTCTCTCATCTGTTTCAATGTAGTAAATATTATTTATCCCATCCTTCTCAGTCTCCCCCTAACCCTGATGTCAGTCTTGTTTTACAACAGTGCTACTATGCAGTATTTGTCCTTTTGTGACTGAGGTATTTCACTCAGCAAAATGTCCTACAGGGTCATTCATTTTGAATGATATTTCATTAGTTCCTTGTTTTTCAATGCAGCATAGTATTCCATTGTGTGAATATACCACAGCTTCTCTATCCATTCGTTTGTTGATGGACACTTAGGTTGTTTCCAACTCCTTGCGAACTCCATCTTCTTTTATTGTTTCTCTGATCATTCAAAATTTTGCTCATAGCAGCCTTAAGTATTGCACCTAGAGGTTTGATTTTATTCTTTAGCTTCTTCAGCTTAAGAAAAGAAGGTCATGTATTATAAACAAATGTAAAAAGGTAAATATAAAGTACATTAAAGAAATACATTTCAACTCTGTTTCTTTTAAAATTTACTAATTTTATTGATTTATGTTTACATTTAGAAAATGAAAACAACACTTTGGATATAACAGAGTTCTACTGTGACTAGTGAAATTTTTGGATCAATATGAAATGTATGGGAAAAGTTTCATGGAATAGTAGAATTAATAGTCTTTGCAAAATTATAAAAAGTTTATCTGAAAGTAAAAATAAAAGTAAGAGAGATTTAAAAAAAAGCAAGAGAGATTTTTAATGTAGCAAGTGTTTAGGACAAATAAATTAAATTTTTGGGTTTTTACACATAATATTTACTTTCAGTGTTAGATATTGAAGGAATATACATATTTGGAAGCAGGAATGGCTTCCACTTCCTAAACAACACGTCTCTGGAAACTCTATTAACTCCTGGTCTTTTGTCTTGGGTCACTACTATTTGTGCTCAACTCAACAAAAATCTATACACATTTATGTTATTGTTGTTAAGTTCTGTTGAGTTGTATATGACTTATAGAGACCTTATAAATGAAAGACCTAAACACTTATACTACTTTCATTGTTTCTCCAAGCTCATAGTTTCCAGAGGTAAGCTATTTCAGAAGTGGATTCAACTCCTTCTTCCAAGCTTGTTTTAATTGGGGAGCTCCACCAAACACTGTCCACCATGGGTAACCATTATCACATTTGACACATCTGTGTCACACATACACACACATGAAATACAATGTTGTGTGTGACAGCACAATATGCATAAACATACAAGGAAGACCTATCAATACCACTATCATTCAAATTTATGCACCAACAACCAGAGCCAAAGGTGAAGAAATAGTGGACTTCTAACAACTGTTGCAATCAAAAATCAAGCAAACACACAACCAAGATACATTAGTACTTATGAGTGAATAGAATGCAAAAGTGAGAAGAAGAAAGAAGGATAGGTAGTCAAGAGACCTGGGCTTGGTGTCAGAAATGTGGCTGTCTACAGAATGAAAGTATTCTATAAGATCAATGATTTATTCACTGTAACTGTAACTTATAAGAAACACAAATGGTGACTATACACATGAATCTCACCTGATGGCCCACACAGGAGTCAGATAGATTACATATATGGAATGAATCATTTGAGAAGCTTAATAACAGCTGTGATTACTAGGCCAGATGATAATTGGGGATCAGATAATATTTCACCACTTGTATGAAAGTTCACATTGAAGCTTAAGAAATCAAATCAAATCCACAAGAACCAAAGTCTGACCTGGAGTCTATTCCACCGGAATTTAAAGACCATCTTAGGAACAGACAAAATTACATTAGGAAAATCTCCAAGGTATTGAAAAGCAATGATTTCTGTCTGGAGACTAAAATGTACTTGATCCAGGTCATAGTCTTTGCAATTACTTGTTAAGCATCAGAAAGCTGGCCAATGACAAGGGAAGCTAGAAGGAGAATTGATGCCTTTGACCTGTGGTACTGGAAAAGAGTATTGAATATACCTTGAACTGCTAGGAGAACAAACAGATTCATCCTAGAGAGGTTGAGACCAGGCTGCTCATTGGAGGCAAGGATTCTGAAGCTTCTTCTGACATACTTTGGACATGTTGCAAGACAGGACCAGTCCTTGAAGAGGGACACAATGCTTGGGAGGGTAGAGGACAGAACAAGAGAAGAAAACTCTAGATGAGATGGATTGATTCAGTGACTGTGATAATGGGGGTAGGTGTGTCAGAGACAGTAAGATTGGCACAGGGTAGAGCGGAGTTTAGGGCTGTTGTACATAGGATCGCTATGACTCATAGATGACTCAATGGCACATAACAACAACAACAATGTTAATTGCTATCCACTTGGAGAAAAATCTGTTTTATTATATTGTAGACCACACTATAGGAAATTAAAACAAAAAATCCCTGAACATTTATATATGCACTGCTATAAATTTTTCTCTGATGTCTATGAATGAATATAAAACCAATATGATTTATAAGCCTTACCCAAATTAAGAGTAATACTTTTAAAAAACTAAAATAAATTAATTATAAAACCAACAAATAAAAGAGAACACATATACACACGCATACATATACACATGGACATCCTTTTGCCTTTCTTCAAAATTTAATTTACTTAATATTTCTGAACACTTAATATTAGACTTTACTTTTTATATTGACAAGATGATTACAAACAATTTCAGAAGCATTTTATTTTTTGTGTGTTATATACATTTTAAAAAATATCCATTACTGCCACCTTATATATTTATCAATTGTAAAATGAAATGTAACACTCTTGTACATACATATGCATCCATCCATTTCTGTTTACTTTCAGTAGTATGAAATTATTTAAACAAAGTTTCAAAATAATCATAGAAGTTAATATATTTCTTATAATTTTAGAACGATACATTCTTGTGACATCACAGCATCAAAAAGAGAGTAAAATTTTTATAAATAATTTTATTTAAAATTCAATGTATTAATAAATATGTTGATATAGAAGGTTTCTAGTTATTTGAATAATTTCTACACTATTTCCTTCATTTATTTGAATGATAAATTTAATTTTCATTTCTTCATTAGGATACCCAGATGTAGTGAACTTATTTTATAAAATGATCTACTGTTGTCCACTTGATTCTGACTCATAGTTCCCTAATATGATAAAGTAGACTAGTATTGTAGGACTCTTTTTCCCTTCTTTTTTTTTTTTAATTTTACACTGATTTATTCACAAAGCTTTAATACATTGTTTTTCACAAAAGATTCTTCCCATTTCCTTTACTCATGGGACTTTTGAGGCTTAACTCTTTATGATATGACACTGTCTCATCTGTTTCTCTAGGCTTTTAACTATGTTGTGTACCTTAGAGTCAGAACTGACTCATAGCTGAAACTCCAGCGGGTTTTCAGAAGCAGTTAATCAAATGGGAGAAGATTGCCCATCCTTCTCCTGCTGAGCAGCTTCTGGCTTTGAACTGTCAGCCTTTGGGATTGTACTGAAGCTTCTTGAAACTAGGCCACCAGAGCTCCCTTAGCTTTTAACTATTAACTTTAGTTTAGAAGTTGAGTGCTCAGCCCATTAAGCCATCAGACCTCTCACACGGAGTAATAATTTGTTTATAAACTCGTAAAATGTTTCATTTGCTGTGCATTGATGCATGCGGGTTTCTATAAGCCTTAGTTTTAGTGACTACCAACTTGCAAATATTATCACATAAAATATTATATGGAAAAAGTTAAATCAACATTCCATCCCTATTGTTGATGAGACAATTTAGACCTAATAGGTTAGGAGTAAAAACAAAAACCAAGTTGCACTAGCATTTAAAACCTTATCTTTCTATTCCTTTTTTTTTTTTTTAATACTGATAATCTCTCCATTTTTGGTTCAAACAACTAAAACATGCTGTTCTTACAAATCTTCCCTCCTATTCTCTGTTACTTCTTTAAAATACCCTTATCTGACCCTTATCTATGTAACACTTGCAGAATCAGCACTATGAAAAATCCAAGAATGCACATCTTAATTAGTTCTACAAAGAAGATTATATCCATTTATGCTTTAGTCTAGTCTCTCTAAAAATCTTGAGCATGGCCTGAATATTCTGGGAGGTAAGACATGCAGTAAAAACTAATACGGGTGGGGTGAGTCAGGAATATTTGTTGTTTCTTCTGTGCCTAGTTCCAAATTAATGGTATTCTTAGACTGTGAGAGAGAGAGAAAAAATAATGTAGTCAATCGAAGGTAACTTTTTAATGCTTGCTATAACTTCAGTCTGCTTCTCTGGTCTTGCATGACTGCCAATAACGAGACAGAACAGCTGAGTTGATAATATGACAAACTCAAGCGCCTGAATCAACAAATCATTAGTTCCTCTAGCACTAATAATGATTTATTTGTTAAAAATGATCATTATTACTTTTTTATGCCCTTATCTTTATGTTTCCCCCTGTTTCTCCCTTGTAGTAAAATCACACACATTTATATGTAAAAGAGGATGAATTAAAAAAATACATTTAATAAACTGAATACAATTCAAATTTGTGTCCTCATGATTTTAAACATCTTTTTAAAAAAATTAAGTTGGAGGCTAAGGAAATGATTCTACATTTATAAATAAATAAATAAACACAAGCATCTTTTGCTTAATTTTGGTAGACCTTGACAAAATTATTTGGATTAAATGAAGCTAATTGCTTAATAAATTCCATAGTTTGGAGCAAAGCTTGAGACCTTATATAAATCATCCATAGTGGCCTTAAGCCTACCTTTCAAAATGAACTTTTTTTTTAAGATCTGGATGCCAGCCATGGATGCAATATAAGTAAGTGCCAAGAGAGATCCTTTAAGTGCGGTTCTTAAGGAGACTATGATTGATAGAGTTTGTAGCTGGTAATGTGATTCCCCTTTGGTGAACAGAGAACATCAGCAACAGATCAATATCTCATCTGCATGAAATTACAGCTACTTTGACAATACTGGTGAGAAGAAGCAGAGAAAAAAAAGGAAATTAAAAAGACCAACAAGTAAGTCCAAGAATCAGAGCAGCTATTCTAGTTTGAGGTAATTTATGTAATTTTTTTCTTAAAGAAAATTGTAATGTAGAAATTTTATTATGTTTTTTTTTTGTTGTTGTCTTTATACCTTATATTCAGCACTGATCAGGTAGGTTTTACAACTTTCATTTTCTTGGGGTTTTTTTGTGTGCTTTGTTTGATTTAAATACCCCTTCTTTTGATTCTTATTTTTCTACTTTTAACGTAATAGATCAATGTTATTAATTTTTCCAAAATGGAGTATGCCTATTTATTTGCTGAAAGAAATCATAGCAGGTTTAACAAGAAATTTAATATATCTATTTAGAGTGTTTAAATAATTAATAATCTTGAAGGTATATCAATACTGCAGAAATTCTGTCTTAACTCCTTATTTTATTGCTTTAATTGACTGAAGAACACTTTGAATCTCAACCAGCATAATTCTGTCATTTCCTTAAGTCATGTTCTGATCCACTTGTTTTCCTCTCTAAACCATCTACTCCCCAGCACCAAGTGGATTATAGATTAACTAGACTAATTCTATTCTGATCTTTCCTACTTACTAGAGAACAAGACTTTAACATTTATTCCCACTTAGCCTATGTTAAAACTGATTTTAATCTATAGTAGTAGATTACTTCTAGTCAATATACTGTCATTCTTCTTCTGCTTTTCTTATAAGATATCTATTTAAACACCCCCACTTCCACCCCTGTAGAAGCTTTTACCATACACTCTTATCAGTTCTTTTCAAACCTTCCTTATAACAAACAGCAGAAGAAAGACATTATATTAAATATTAGTAAGGAAAAGGTTTGTATTTGTTCCTATTCCCAAGAAAAGTGATCCAACAAAATGTGGGACCTATCAAAGACCTATCAAAATACTGTTGAAGATCATTAAAAAATGATTAGAACAGCAGATAGATAGGGAACTGCCAGAATTTCAATCAGGATTTAGAAGAGTCCATGATACCAAAGGTGTATTAGAGGGACCCTGCCTGAAAGTAGGGAATACCAGAAGAATGTCTACTTGTTCTTTATTGGCTATGCAAAGGTGTTTGACAGTGGATCATAATAAATTGTGGCTGACATTGAGAAGAATGAGAATACTATAGAATTATGTTCATCTGAAACTTAAACCTAGACCAAGAGGCTGTTATATGAAAGAGCAGGGAAACACTGCCATGGTTTAAAATTAAGATGGGAGTATGTCATTGTAGTATTCTCTCTCCATACCTATCCAATCTGTACGCTGAGCAAATTATTCAAGAAACTGGATTCTATGAAGAGGAATGTGTCATCAGGATTGGAAGGAGGCTCATCAATAACCTGAGTTATGCAGATGACAGAAACTTGCTTTCTGAAAGTCAGGCAAACTTGAAGCATTTGTTGTGGAAGATCAAGGGAAGCAGCAATAAAAATAAATTGCATCTCAATGTCAATATCTCAATATTACTGTATTGATAATTGTGATAGATGGAGAAAAGGTTGAAACTGCCAATAATTTCATCTTACTTGGATTCATAATCAACATACCTGATACCAGTAGTCAGGAAACCAGGAAACATATTGCATTTGGAAATTCTATAGCTAGAGATCTCTCCAAATTATAGAGGAATGATGATGTCAGTTGGAGGACTAAGGTATGTCTGATTCAGGCAATGGTCTTTCTGATCATCTTCTATTCATCTGAGAGTTGGACAATGAATAAAGATGACAGAAAAAATTTATGCCTTTGAGTTGTGGTGTTGGAGAAGAGTACTGAACATACCATGGACTGCTAAAAGAACAACATGTCAACATGCCAACATGTCTTAGAGAAGGTACAGCAGAGTGCTCTTTGGAAGCAAAGATGATGAGGCTTTGCCCAACATACTTTGGACATGTTCTTAGGAGAGGCTATTACTTAGAGAGGGACATGATGCTGGGAAGGATGGAGTTGTGGCAAAGGATAGGAATACCCTCGACGAGGTAAATTGACACAGTGACTGCCACAATGGGCTCTAGTGTATAAGGAAGTTTGAGGATGGCACAGTATAGAACAGGGTTCCTATCCACTGTTCATAAGGTTGCTATGAGTTCAACTTGATTTCTTGGAGTCTAACAAATACAACAGTTATAAGGGAATTAGGGTAAAATATACAACCCATACACAGGGTAGAGGCCAGATCAAATGTAAGAGGAGTTTCCCTAAGGGTGTGGTTTTCTTCATCCTCTCTCTTATATGAAAAGAAAATAGAAGCCACAAAACAGAAGGTAACTGATTAACAAGAAGAAAGAAAGGTAGAAGTGAAGAATTTTCTTTTTACTCAAAATTCCTGTGCTGAGAACTTCCATGATCTTACGGCATTCTCATGTCAAAACACATGTTCCCCTACAGTCAACAGAGAAAGAAAATTATATTTTATGTAGTGTGCTAGCTAATCTAAAAAAAATATTCTATTTGTTAAATACTATGGGTATTTCTGTTACAATAGCACTGGATAATTAAGAAATATTTATCTATATCTATAGAGGGAAGGGAGGGAGGGAGGAAATGGGAGAGAAAGAGAGAGAGCGTGAAAGAGTGCTAGAGAGAGAGCACACACTCTGGTGGCCTAGTGGCAAGAAACTGCACTACAGTCCCAAAAGCACAAGCTTTGCGTTCACCAGCTTTGCAGAAGGATGGGCAATCTCAACCTGTGAGAGTAACTCACACTGAAAATCCACTGGGGTGTCTGCTATGGGTCAGTTTTGACTCAGTGATATACAAAAAATATATCTCTATCTCTATCTATCATCTATTTCTATTTATTATCTCTATCATCTCTATCTCTATCATCTCTATCTCCATCTCTCTCTCTCTCTTCTCTCTCTCTTTATCTAGCTATCTATACTTTTTGTTAATAAATATGTATATACACTTGATCCAGGAGGGAATCGTCAAAACAGAGCAAGGAAAAGAAAAATTGCCTGATTCAAAATTGAGAAGGGTGTACACTAGGGATGTGTCTTATCTCCATACCTTTTCAACCTATATGCAGAACAGATTATCAGGGAGTTGGACTCTATGAGGAGAAGTGTGGCATCAGGATTGGTGGAAGAAGCATCAACAATTTGCATTATGCAGATGACACAACCCTCCTTGTTGAAACCAAGGAGGACCTGAAGTGCTTGCTGCAGAAGCAGCATTCAATATGGCTCAATATCAAGAAGACAAACATTCTAGCCAGTGGGTCAATTGGTAGTATCAGGAAGGATTGTGAAGAGATTGAGATTGTTAACAGCTTTAGCTTGCTTGGCTCCATAGTCAACACTCTTGGTATCAGCAACCAGGAAATTAAAAGACATACTGAGATGGGAAAGTCTGTTGTTAGGGACCCCTCCAAAGTACGGAAGAGCAATGGTGTCTCTCTGGAGATTAAGGTACATCTGATACAGGCCATGGTCTTTGCAATCACTTGTTATGCATCAGAGAGTTGGACAATGTCTAGGGAGGATAGATTCCTTTGAGCTGTGGTATTGGAGAAGAGTACTGAATATATATGAACTGCTAAGAAAATGAACAGGTTTGTCCTGGAGAGGGTGAAGCCGGGCTGCTCCTTGGAGGCAAGGATTCTGAAGCTTCATCTGACATACTTTGGACATGTTGAGAGGAGGGGCCCGTCCTTGGAGAAGGATATCATTTATGTTTGAGAGAGTGGAGGGACAGCGCAGGAGAGGAAGACCTTCTATGAGGTGGATTGACTCAGTGACTGGGTAATCAGGGTAGGCGTGTCAGAGAGTGATAGATAGCTAGATAGAGAGATGATGATGATAGATAGATAGATAGATAGATAGATAATTTCTTAGAGAAGGAGGACGTTACACTTGGAAAGGCGGAGGATCAGAAAGGAAAGGAAGACCTTCACTGAGATGGATTGGCACAGTGACTGCAGTAGTGGGCTCAAGTATGTGATAGATGACGAGGATGAAACAGACTAGGACAGGGTTCAGATCTGCTCTTCAGAAGTTTGCTATGAGTTTTCCTTGAGATGATGACGCCTAAAATAGCAATACATTTTTATTTAGATGGGATTTAAAAAAAAAATATCACATTATTTTTAAAGATTATAAGTTATATTGCATTTTTGAAAATTATGTTGAATCTTCTACCCATGCTTTAGCATTCTTTTATCTTAAACAGGAAAAGATATTTATTCAGTGTTACTCAATTCTTTAGGCTATTTATTTTGACGCTATAAGCTCCTAAATTCCTGGCAAAACAAGTAGAATTAAAAAGAGGGGATTATGAAGGTGTAAAGCTTAACAAAAATAAGGTTCAAAACATGATCAGAAAATCCATTTCTGGCATAAGATTTACTTATTAGTGTTGACTAATTCTTAATTTGAGCTTTGCAAACAACCTAATGAGGCTTTATGCGAAATTTACATTCAAACAATAAAGATATTATTTCCTTTGAAAATGGTTCAATATATAAAAATTTCATGAATATATAAAATATATTTCT
>NW_006400101.1:409762-439485 GCF_000299155.1 Elephantulus edwardii | reverse complement strand
TATATATATATATATATATATATATATATATATATATATATACACACACACACACATACATACATATTGTGTGTATAGCCATGCTCACTGAAAACAGTTTTTAGTGACCCAGAATGATATGGAGCGTATAAATTTTACTGTGCCCTCCAGAAATTTAGTTACAGACTGAGTTTTGCAAACTGAGGTTTAAAAATACTTCTTCAGTGTGTCTTTTCTTGAATATGAATTGTATAAATGGAAAAAATATCATGCCAAGAATAAGGAGAAAATAATTACCTGTCATTTGGTCTTATTGTTGACAGGCTTTAAAATGAAGCTTAAAAAATATTATAAGGCAAAAAACTGCATAAGACTATTAATATAAATTTGAAGAGATAAGTAATAAAACATATATATGTGTACAAGGGGTAGGGAAGAGCTAGGCAAAGAGGGGCAAAGGGAAAATGACAGAGTTGCACAATTTGGTGGGTGGAAAGAGGGGTTCAAGGAAATGGGAATGTTCTGATGGGGACCTGAAAAGACAGGGTAATGGTTGGCATAGTTCAGTGGTGATTAATTTTATAAAACACAATTTGTAGACATGACTATGTAAAAAATGTGAATGAAGAAAAGTGAGAAACAACGTATATGAATTTTGTATGTAAAGCAATAGAAAAATAATTTTTAAAAATTACATCTTTAAGTGTTTTGCTTTAAAATTTCAGTTTAAAATTTAAACTCTTAAATTTAATCTCTGTTAATTTAGTCACTTTTTAAAATTTTAATCACTCTCTTTTTCTCAGTCTTTTTCCTTCTCTCCCCTTTAAAAATAACAGAAAGGAGAATCATAGCCTACTGGTGTTCACAGTGTTTTAAACATTATTTGAGAATTAAAATGATATGTAACTTTTAAGGCATCCATCTAAAGTTAGAGAAAGCAGAAGGGTGAGGATGTGCATGTGCATGAGGGCAAGGGGGGGATAAATCATAAGGTTGCACAATTTAATGGATGGAAATGGTGAAGGAAATGGGAAGATCTGGTGTGGAAAACAATGCATTTGAACTTTGTAAACAAACAAGTATAATTTTGTTTTGTTTTGTATTTTATTAATTTTAATAAACATTCACAGAGATTTTGGATTTCCATTCATTCATTGTCGCACTTTTCTTCATGCCCACCCCTCCCCACCAGTTTGCTCCCGTCTCTGAAAAGAAAAAAAAAATTCTTCATTGGTACACAATTCCCCCATCCCTTCCTCCCCAGCCCCTGTCCCAAATACACTTCTCTATGCAATCTTAATTCTGGATTCCTGTGCTAACCATATATTCAATCATATATCGTCTCTAATCTGTTCTTTCCCTCATCTCTTTCAATACAGTATACATAGTGTATCCAGTTTTTTCTCAGTCTTACCCCAACCCTGATGTCAGACCCATTCTAAAACAGTGGCACCATACAGTATTTGTCCCTTTGTGACTGAGATATTTCACTCAGCATAATGTCCTCCAGGGTCACCCATTTTGAATAATATTGCATGAGTTCCTTGTTTTTCAATGTGGCGTAGTATTCCATTGTGTGAATATACCACAGCGTCTCTATCCATTCGTTTGTTGATGGGCACTTAGGTTGCTTCCAACTCTTTGCTATTGTAAACAAAGCTGTGATAAACATGGGTGTGCATGTATCTGCTTGGATGGCAGTTATGGTCTCTCTGGGGTATATTCCCAGTAATGGGATTGCTGGGTCATATGGTATCTCTATTTGCAACATTTTGAGAAAGTGCCACACTGCTTTCCACAACGGTTTCACCATATTGTATTCTCACCAACAGTGAATAAGAGTTCCAGTTTCTCCACATCCTCGCCAGCATTTGTTGCTTGCTGTTCTGTTAAATTTTGCTATTTTGACTGAGGTGAGATGACATCTCATGGTTGTTTCTATCTCTCATAGAGCTAGGGATTTTGAACATTTCTTCATGTGCTTGTTAGCCATCTGAATGTCTTCTTTGGTGAAGTGTCTGTTCATATCCTGTGCCCATTTCTCAACTGGATTATTTACCTTTATCTTATTGTGGTGCTCAAGTATTTTATAAATTCTAGATATAAGTCCCTTATCTGACATGTCATCACCAACTACTTTTTCCCAGTCTGTGGCTTCCCTTTTTACCCTATTGCAGAAGTTTTGGATGTGCATAGGGATTTGATTCTTAGAAGGTCGCATTCATCTATTTTTATCTTCTCCCAGTTGTAGATTTTTCAGGATACTTGGAAGACTTTTTATGTTGTGGATTAGGACTACTAAAGTTCTTCCAAGCTTTTCTTTAATGATGTTTATAGTCCTTGGTTTTAGTCTTAGGTCCATGATCCACCTTGAGTTGGTTTTTGTATATGGAGTGAGGTATGGTTCTTGCTTGAGTCTTCTGCAGATAGCTTTCCAATTTTTCCAGCACCACTTGTTAAAAAGGCTGTCAGATAATTTTGTTTTAAAAAAAAAAGTTAGTGAAAATGAACCACACTTGACAAAAATTAAAATATTGAATACTTCCTTCCCCCTTTCTTCAGTCTCTCTTGCTTGCCTATTAGGAATTTCCTTTTTTTCTCAATTCTTAGAGTCTTGTTTTACTTTATAACATAGACACAGTAAATTTAGTCAAGGTTTCTGCTTGATAATGGGCTTTTTAACTTGTATTCTGAAAGTTCATATTTTTTTTTATTTTTGACTAATTCTATCCTTTAAGATGACCTTGTCATTTTAAACACACTTCTCATGAGAAATTTTGAGTACCAGTAGATGTTAATGTATTCTTTAGAAAGAATGTTTTTGAGATAACTTTTCTTAATGTAAAACAAAAAGCTAACAAAATTATTGAAATATAATTTTACACATACTATTTCATTTTAAGACAGGCTGGGTATCAAATTCTGTAACTAGTATATTTTGTATCCAAAACAGGCACTGTATAGATCTGATGTCAAAGACTTCTTTTAAGTGCTAACAAGCAAGGATATGGTACCTATAAAGACAAAAACGCTTCTAACTCAAACCACGATATTTTCAATTATTTCATATGTTTGTCAAAGTTGGACAACAAATAATGGAAAGATAGAATAAGAATTGATTCCCTTGAATTGTGGTGTTAGTATTAAAAATATCACGGACATCGAAAGAACAAACAAATATCTTTAATGCAGTCAGAGTGGTGCTTAAAAGAATGCAGAGTAAGATTTTGCCACCCATCATTTGATCATGCATTCTTGAAGAACCAGTCCTAGGAGTAGGGCATTATGGTAGAAAAAGTAAGGGCATTAAATCAGGAAAAGTACAGTATCAGTAAAGGAAAAGGAAACCATCAATGAGAAATACTTATAAAGTGACTACAATGTTTGGTTCAATCACAGCAGAGACAGAAGTGATGGCATAAGAGCTTGCAAACTTTTGATCTGTTTTATATGGAGTTGTCATGCGTCAGAGTAGACCTGACAACAAATATAAATGCATGCATAAGCCTATTTGTTGTTGTTAAGGGAGATCAAAATGTACTAATGAAATTTCTGCTTAGACATTCATAAAAATGTCTCCCTTTACAGAACATATAATGAGTCTATTCCAATTTTATAGATTTGTTGAATATTGGGTGCACTGTCCCTCTGTGCTGTATTCACATACTATCAGAAAAAGAGCCAAGAAATAGACAAGATCCTCCCTCGAATTAACACCACCCAAAAAATTCCAGAGTATTGACTATGTGATTTTTTTCTTGTCCATCTGATAAGCAGTGGGGTTTTCACCCCTCAAAGAGCCACCTTAGTGTTAAATAGTTTTCCATGTTGTATACTCTATATAAATCTTGCCGTAATGCTTCAGTAAGATGTAAAAATCTGCCTTATAGTGCTTAATTTAGTTGTTACCTTTGAATAGCATTTCCTTTTCCTCTGGTAATTTCAAGAGATATTTTCAGTATGAAAATTCACAAAATCCTAGCTTTTAAAATTTAAATAGCTGACTTTGTGACAGGTGAAGTATCTCAGTAATTATGAGTTATATTTCCCATACTGCATTATCTATTATTATCTGTCTCCATCACACTAGGTCATTTTAAGTCATCAAGCAAAGATAATTAAGCATCGGTTTTCAGAAAGCAAGTTATTGTGCCCTCTAATGCCCATTCCTATGAAAAACTACATAGTCAGATGAGACAGATGGGGCAAATTATTTTAAGCTTATCATTTGTTCTGCAAACTGAGAAACATTAAAACCAGCCCCTTCTAGGCTGTCCCATTCCCCATATTCCTACAGGGTGGGTTGGGGTTAGTGGCTATTAAGAGACCTAGTATGATAGGACAGGGATCAATCTAAATTATTGAGGAGTAATCACGTCAGTTTGAGGACTAAGGCTCATCTTTTTCAGGCCATAGTCTTTCTGATTATTTGTTATGCTTCTGAGAGTTAGATCATGAATAACAATGACAGAAAAAGAATTGAAAACTTTGAGCTATGGTACTGGCGAAGAGCACCGAACATCCTATAGTTGGCCAATAGAACAAGCAGATATGTCCTGCAGATTTTGTAGCTGGAGTACTCTCTGGTGGCAAGAATGCTCACATGCTTTGGGCAGGTTGCTAGAAGGGGCTATTCCTTGGAGAAGGATGTGATGTAGGGAAGGGTGGAGGGTCAACGAAGGAGAGAAAACCCCTCAACCAGGTGAAATAACAGTGACAGTTGCAATGGGCAGGATGTGTGTCAGAAAGAGTGATGACAGAGGATAGAACAGGGTTCAGATCTTTTGTTCATAAGTCATACTTGACTTGAACAACAACAACAGTATGATAAGTTAGTTATTGGCTTTGAGACTTTAAAACATTGCTTTTCAATCACTATAGAGTTAGCAAACTTTTTATTTTCCTTATATTGATTTACCAGTTTTTTAAATATATTAAATATTATTTCATTATTTTCTTCCACCTTAATTGTGAAGGCTGCCTCTTGAAGTTTATCCTTTACCTACCCTGAGAGGTTGCTGAATCCTTTCAGGTTTTTTTTTTTTAAATACTAAAATTCTTCCACTTCTGCCACCTGCTCCACTGCAAGGGACTAGGGGGATGGGAGAGGGTGAGAGAGAAAGGGAAGCAGGAGTGGCATCCACGTCATAAATAGCTTGCCTCCGGAAACCCTATGAATGGGAGAAAGAATGAAACTCACCCAAGTGTCGAGGACTTTTGTTCATAGGGTGGCTATAAGTCGCCTACGACTCAATACACTTAACAACAACAAAACGAAAATGATTACATTCTTAGATATAGTTATAAATGTGTTTAAATTCTATCAAAGTTATTCCTTTAATGCAACTACTTAAATAAGGAAGACTCTCCACCAGATGCATTGGCACAGTGCTGCAATGGGCTCTCGTGTGTCAGAAAATGTGAGGACAGCACAGGATAGAATAGGGTTCAGATATGTCATTTATAGATTGCTATGGACACCTAACAACAATAAAAACTACTTTCATGTTTGAGCTCTTGCTATAGTATGGAGAGTACACCTTTTTCATCACATTTTCAAAGATTCGTCAATTACTTAGAGAAGAGTAGGAAAGTTGTTTTTCAATATTATTTCTGTATTAAAAGAATGAATGGAGAAATACTCAAGAAGGCTCTTTACCAAAAAAAATACACAAATGGATTATTGTTTATTTTATATTTAGTGTAACTTCCTTAAGTATAACACAACAGTGATGATAATTATAAATTAAAAAATAAAAGGAAGAAGAAGAGGGGGGAAAGAAGGTGTTATCCATTCTAGATTATGGTTCTGTTGATGTTCCTGTCACATAACTCTTAGGAAAACTACTGAAGAGCTGACACATTTGTTCTTCCCTTTTTAGCACTGAGATTTCTAATTTGTTGTTGTTGTTGTTATGTGCCGTCGAGTCATTGAAGACTCATAGCGACCCTATGTACAACAGCCTTAAACCCTCCTCTATCCTGTGCTAATCGCACTGCCTCTGACACACCCATCCCAAATACCCCAGTCACTGAGTCAATCCATCTCATAGAGGGTCTTCCCCTCTTGTGCCGACCCTCCACCCTCCCAAGCATGATGTTCCTCTCCAAGGATCTGTCCCTCCTTGCAACATGCCCAAAGTATATCAGATGAAGCCCAGAATCCTTGCCTCCAATGAGTAGCTTGGTTTAACCTTCTCCAGGATGAATCTGTTTGTTTTCTGGGCAGTCCCTGGTACATTCAATACTCTTCTCCAGCACCACAGTTCAAAGGCATCAATTCTCTATTCTACCGGTATCTCAGTTTCTCATACTATTATTTTTTTTTGTTGTTGTTGTTGTTATGTGCCGTGGAGTCGCCTGTGACTCATAGCAACCCTATGTACAACAGCCCTAAACTCCGCTCTGTCCTGTGCCAATTGCACTGTCTCCGACACTACAATCCCAATTATCCCAGTCACTGAATCAATCCACCTCATAGAGGGCCTTCCTCTCCTGCGCCGTCCCTCCACCCTCCCAAGCATGATGTCCCTCTCTAAGGACCGGTCTCTCCTCACAACATGTCCAAAGTATGTTAGACGGAGCCTCAGAATCCTTGCCTCCAAGGAGCCACCCGGTTTAAGCCTTTCCTGGATGAATCTGTTTGTTTTCCTAGCAGTCCATGGTATTCTCAATACTCTTCTCCAGCACCACAGCTCAAAGGCATAAATTCTAATTCTATCCTCCTTGGTCATTGTCCAACTCTGATGCATAACAAGAGATTGGGAAGACCAAAGCCTGTATCAGATGCACCTTAGTCTCCAGAGAGACACCATTGCTCTTCAGTACTTTGGAGAGATCCCTGACAGCAGACTTTCCCATGGCAATGCGCCTTTTAATTTCCTGGCTGCTGGTGCCAAGACTGTTGACTATGGAGCCAAGCAAACTAAAGCTGTGTACAATCTCAATCTCTTCATCATCCATCCTGATGCTGCCAATTGGTCCAGTGGTGAGAATCTTTGTCTTCTTGACATTGAGCCTCAATCCATATTGTAGGCTGCAGTCCTTGACGCTCTGCAGCAGGTGCTTCAGGTCCTCTTCAGTTTCAGCAAGCAGGGTTGTGTCATCCGCATAACGCAGATTGTTGATAAATCATCCACCAATCTTGACCCCACATTTCTCCTCATAGAGCCCAGCCTCCTGGATAATCTGTTCTGCATATAGGTTGAAAAGGTATGGAGATAGGATGCATCCCTGGCGTACGCCCTTCCCAATTTTGAACCATGCAGTGTTCTCTTGCTCTGTTCTGAGGACTGCCTCCTGGTCCACATATAAGTTTCGCATTAGAACAATCAAGTGTTCTGGGATTCCCATTCTTAGAGTCAACCATAGTTTGTTATGATCTACACAGTCAAATGCCTTTGCATAGTCAATGAAACACAGATAGACATTCCTCTGGTATTCCGTGCTTTCAGCCCAGATCCATCTAACATCAGCTACAATATCTCTAGTACCACGACCCCTTCTAAACCCAGCCTGGACTTCAGGTAGCCCTCTGTTGATGTTCTGTTCCAGTCGTTTTTGGATAACCTTTAGTAAAATCTTGCTTACATTTGAAATCAGTGAGATTGTTCTGTAGTTTCCACATTCTATTGGGTCACCTTTCTTTGGGATAGGAACAGCTATTACTTTACATTAAAATATTCTTATATCAGTGGTATGGTAGTTTGTTCAAAATGACTTTCCAAACACCAGCTTCAACTTTTGAACTTTGACTGGGAGGGACTGTTTAATGATGCAAATGAGGTGAGTAGGATATTTTGGATAATAACATGCTAACAAAGTGTATAGGCAACTAATGAGGGGAGTAGTCAGTCTTACCATCTCACCAGGCTTACATTGAACAAGTTTAGAATATAGAAAATGAGACTATCAATACCATTGATAAAACACAAGTTGAGAGTGTAGCATGTGGTTTTATCATAGACTTCCAAAGACAAAGATTGAGACCACCAGCAGCAGCAGCAATAGCAGAAGTGAGGGGTAAAACCAGAGACCCATCTGAGATATAAATGATTAGAACTACTTCTTCAAGGAGTGAGAAATGAGGACATTTGCCCAGGCTTACTAGACAGCTGATGGGAGATGTTGTACTTGGCAAGACTAAAAGAGATGTGCAATAGTTGCCTAATGTCAGGGGGCTGATAGCCAAAGGGCCTGCGAGTATACCTGAGAAGCTTTACTGAATAATTATATCCTGATGGCTTCCAGTCTGAATTTTAACCTGCTACTTCCATTATGTGGTAGAAGAATGAACAATCCCCTCCCCTGTGATTTACTGCCTCTAAAAACCCTCTAAAGAGTTATATATGGGTCAGTTTCAACTCAATAGCATATGCCAAGACTCCCATAATAAGTCACATAATTATAAGAATGGTCTGTCAGTTATTTTGTCATTGTGATGAATTAGTGGCCTCAGTAGTAAAGCACCAAGAGCCCTAGAAAGGATGATTAATGTTAGAATTGCTGTTGTGTCAAAGACAACGAGGTTGGCTTAGGATAAGGTAGGGTTCAGAGCTACTGTTCATTGGGTGACTGGATGACACATAACAACAACAGCCGACAGAACAACTTCCGGAAATAGCATATGATCAAAACCCATTGGTAACAAGTAAAGTCAAAGCTGCACTAAAGACACTGATTGTAAAAAAGATCCCAGAAATAGATAGAATATCAAATGAAGTGTTGATGAAAACAGATGCAACCCTGGACATGTTCATAAGCCTGTGCCACAAAATTTGCCAACCTGCTTATTACCTGGCAAATTGATTAGAAGAGATTAATATTTGCTCACATTCCTAAATAAAAGGTTCCAACAGACTGCAGAAATTATTAAACAATATAATTAATATTACATGCAAGTAAAATCATAGTAAAGTTATTAAAAAATGATAGACACTGTACTTATATATGAGGGAAACCTACAGAAAATCAAGGCAGATTCAGAAGACCCCAAGGAGGAGACATCTTACTGCTGATATCTGTGGATTTTGCCTGAAAGCAAGGAATACCAGGAAGATATGTGTTTTATTAACTATGAAAATGTATAAAAATATAAGTGTTTTTATTGATTATGGAAAAAAGTTTGGATCATAAGAAATTATTATTAATATTGAGAAGAATAGGAATACTTAATTGTGCTCAAGCAAAACCTATACATAGACCAAGAAGCACTTGTCTGAACAGAACAAGGGAACATAGTATAGTTTAAAATAAAAAAAAGGTGTGGGTCATAAGTGTGTCATTTCTCCTTTACTATTCAATCTGTATGCTGTACAAATATTTAAGAAGCTGAGCTGTATGAAGAGGAATGTGCTATTAGGTTGGGAGTAAGACTTTCCGACAACCTGCATTATACAGATGACACAACAGTGCATGCAGAAACTGAAAATGACTTGAAGGACGACTTATGCAAGATCAAAGATTACATGCTTTAATATAGATTACAATACAATAATAAGAACACATAAATACTACCACTGGAACAATAAACATCTAAAGAGTTATGTATTGGTCAGTTCAGATTCAATAACATATGCTACTACTCCCATAATTAGGCTGATAATTTTAAGAATGGTCAGTCAGTTATTATGTCATTGTGATGAATTAGTGGCCTCAGTAGTAAAGCACTGAGATCAAAGACTACAAACTTCAATACAGATTACATCACAATATTAAGAATACATAAGTACTACAACTGGAACAATAGGCAATATCATGATAGATGGACAAGATTAAAGTTATCAGCAATTTCATTTTACCTGCTTCCACAATTATCACCCATGGTAAAAGCAATCAAGAATTTACAATATACATTTTACTGGGAAAATTTACTTTGAAAGACCTCTCAAAGTGCTAAAGAGCAATGATAACAACGTGAAGACTGACGTGCACTTGATCCAAGACATATATTTTAAAGGTGGGTGGTTTTAATCTGTGGCCCTCAGAACTGGGTTAAATTGTTTTTGCTAAACATTCTTCTAAGTGGTATAGCACTGGTCTGTGCATTGCTGTACAGAGGTAACTCATTGCTGTGATGCTAAACACTGTGACACTGATGTGCCAAATGTGACAATGTTTACCCATGATGGGCAGTGTCTGGTGGAGCTTCCCAATTAAAACATACTTGGAAACAGGAGTGGTATCCTCTTCTAAAATGACTTGCCTCCAGAAACTCTATGAACAGTGCTCACGTCTTTCGTTCATAGGCCATCTGAGTCATCTACAACTTGACGGCACCTAACAACACAATATTCATAGAATTTATCTTCTCTAAGATGTAGGTTTTTCATTATGCTTCGTTAGAGCTTCTAAAGTTTTTCTTAACTTTTACCTGATAAATTTTATAGTCATTGGTTTTACTTCTATGCTCCTCATCCACCTTGAATTAATCGTTATATGTGATGTGAGATTCAAGTCTTGCTTCAGTTTTAAGAAGCTCATGAATAGGAAGAACTAATATGGTGAAAATGACAATTTTATTAAAAACAATCTACAGTTTCAGTGTAATTCCAATAAATACTGATGCCATTTTTCAAAGATACGGCAAAAGCAATTCCCAGTATCATATCAAAAGGAAAGAGATCCCCAATAAGCAAAGAATTACTGAAAGAAGAAAACAAGGTAGAAGACTTCATTCTCCCTGATCTCAAAACTCACTACTCAGCCATAATAATCAAGACAGAATAATACTGATACAGCAATAGGCACATTGATCAATGGAATAGAATTGAGAACCAGAATCAATCCATCTACTATGGTCTACTGATCTTTAACAAGGTTGTTGTTGTCGTTGTTATGTGCCGTCAAGTCACCCGTGACTAAAGCAACCTTATGTACAGCTCTGAAGCCTGCCCTATCTTGAGGTAGTCTCACTTATGCTGATAAACCTATCCCAATTTCTCCAGTTACTATATCAATCCATTTCAAGCATGATGTCCTTCTCCAAGGACTGGTCCTGCATGGCCCCATGCCCAAAGCGTGTGAGACCGAGCTTCAAAATCTTAACTTCCAAGGAGGAACTTAGTTTCACCCTCGCCAAGACAGGAGACAAAATGAAAAGTGAAAAAAATTACAGCCTCCTTAACAATTGGTGCGGGCAAGACGGAACTTATTTTTCCCCAGATAGAATTGTTATAAGCCAAGTTAAATTAAATCTAATAAAAATATAAATAAACATATTTTTGAGCTTTTATTTTTGTAGGTGATGGGGAGCTTTTTTGGTGGGAGATGGGAATATTATTGATGAACTCTTAATGTTGTTGTTGTGTTGTTGTTGCTGTTGTTGTTGTTGGGGAGCTCTGGTGGCCTAGAGTAAAGAAATTGCTCTGAACTATAAAGGCATGAGTTTCGAGGCCACTAGCCTCTCCACAAAAGAAAAATGGGCAGTCTCTCCACGTGCTCTTAACTTCCTCTGAAAACCCAATGGAGGGTCAGCTATAAATCGATTCCAACTCTACAGTAAACAACAACAAGCAAAACAAAGCAAAACAAAACAAAACAAAACAGCAACCAATCTCTTAAGAACTACTATGCTTCTATTTGAAATCTAAGTTTTATTAGATATTTTTCCTTGTTGCTGTTGTTTTTATGTGACATTGAATCACCTGCGACTTATAGTGACAACAGTACCACAGTGCTACACCCTGTTCTATCCTGTGCCAATTTTACTGTCTCTGACACACCAACCCCCATTACCCTAGTCATAGAATCAATCCATTTCATTGAAGGTCTTCTTCTCATGTGTTGTCCCTCCACCCTCTCACGCATGACATTTCCCAGAATTGGTCCCGCCTTGCAATGTCTAAAGTATGTGAGATGAAGCTTCAGAATCCTTGCCTACTAAGAACAGTCTAGTCTCACCCTCTCCAAGACAAACCTCTTAGTTTTCCTAGCAGTCCATGGTATATTTAATACTCTTCTCCAGCACCACAACTCAAAGGCATAAGTTCTCTTTCTATCATCCTTAGTCACAGTCAAGCTTTCTGATGCATAGCAAGTAATTGCAGTGACTAGGGCCTGAATCAGGTACAGCTTAGTCTTCAGACTGACACTGTTGCTCTTCATTGCTTTGAAGAAGTCTCTGACAGCAGACTTTCCCAATGCAATTTGTCTTTCAATTTCCTGGCTGTTGGTACCAAGATTGTTGGTTGTGGAGCCAAGACAACTAAAGCACTTTAGAATAGCAATCTCTTCACCATGTATCATGATGCTGCCTTTTGGTTCAGTGGTGAGAATCTTTGTTTTCTTGATGTTGAGTGTCAATCCATATTGAAGGCTTCAGTCCTTGACTTTCTGCAGCAAGCACTTCAGGTCCTCCTCAGTTTCACCAAGCAGGGTACATCATCTACATAACAGAGATTGTTGATGAGTCTTCCTCCAAACCTGATGTCACATTTCTCCCCAAAGAGCCCAGCCAACTTTTCATCAACAGTTGCCATGGAGGAAGCTCATTGTGAATTAAACATACAAAGGAATTCACAAATAAGTATTCTAAGATTTCTAAAATTTTATTATTCCAACAAGTGTCTCAGCTCCTCAAATTAAGCAGTAATAAGTTAACAGTACTAAAATACCTGAATAATTATAAATTATATTGGTCAAAAGTTTATTTATAGTGATGATATAAGCTACTAAAGAATTTTGCATTCCATGAATGGATAACGGGAATCTTTCTAGGCTAGGAAACAATAGCAAAACTTGTATGCTTCTTTAATATCCATTGTTTAGCTTTCTTCAAAATTAATGATGATTTATTAGCCTGTAGATACAATGAAGTCAATAAAATGATCTAAAACTCTACAATAAAAGTGATTTTGATAACATATATAATCTCAGTGCTGGGAAGTTGTTATTGCTCTTAAGTGCCATCAAATCAAGTATGAACTCATAGCAACTCTGTGAACAACAGATCTGAATCCTATCCTATCCAGTGACATCCTCACAGTCTCTGACACACTCACGCCTATTGTTGCAGTCACCATGTCAACCCACCTGGTTGAGGGTCTTCTTCTCTTTTGCTGTTTCTCCATATTCCCAAATATAATATCCTTTTCCAAAGAAAACCTCTCCTAGTAGCATGGCCAACATTTGTGACACAAAGCTTAATCATTTTTGCCTTCAAGAAGACCTCTGGATGAACCTCTCTAAGACATATCTATTGATTCTTTGGGCAGTTCATGGAATATTTAGCACTCTAGTCCAACACCACAGTTCAAACGCATCTATCTATTCTTCTGTCATTCTTATTAATTTTTGACCTCTCAGATGTATAACAAGTGAATGAAAATACCATTGTCTGAATCTGATTTATTTTAGTCCTCATACTGACATCATTGTTCCTCAGTAATTTGGACAGGACCCTGACTGCAAACTTTCACAGTCCATTACATCTCCTGATCTCCTGACTGCTGGTGCCTAGTGCATTGACTGTAAATCAAAGTATGATGAAGTCATTGACAGTCTTCAGTCCTTTTTCAATCCATCATGATGTTGCCTATCTAAACAATTGTGAGGATTTTTGTTTTCTTATTGTTGAGATGCAATCCATATTGAAGACTGCAGTGTTTAACATTCTGCAGCAAGTACTTCAAGGGAATCAAGGTAGTGCTAACCACATAGTTAAGGTTAGTGATGAGTATTACACCAATCTTGATGGTACATTTTTCTTCATAAAATCCAGCTTCTTGAATAATTTGCTTAATATACCAATTACTAGATATGGAGAAAGAATACAATACTGCAAAGAACTGATTATCTACTTCTGAAAACCCTATGAGCAACAGAAGAACACCATATTCTGTACATAGAATTCAGAGTGGAGTCCAGATAACATCAAAATGAGAAACAGCAGTTGCTTTTCCTTTAATAGCTGGAATGTGAAATGTATGGAATATGAATATTGGAAACTAGAAGTTGTAAAGCAATGAAATGATATGCATACACATCAAAATTCTAGGCTTGAAAGTAAGCCTTCTTAAATTTCTACCTGTAGATGTTAGAAACGTGTTTTGAATATATGTTACAGTTCAGTTTGTTTAGCTTGTTCTCTTTTAGGCTTGGTTTCTTGGTTTTTTTTTTTTGTTTGTGGAGGTTTGTTGTTGGGGTTTTTTTAGTTCACTGCTACACATTACTAAAACATTTTTATTGGGAAGTTCAAGAAAAAGATCTGTTAATCAAATTATCAGTGGCAATTTATTTACATTATAACTACATTGAACAATATATGTTGTTATTTAGGTGTCATCGAGCATGACTCATAGCCACCCTATGAATAAAAGATCTGAACCCTATTCTATCCTGTGCCATCTTCACATTTCATGACACACTAGAGCCCATTACAACAGTCACCACGTTAATCCACCTCGTTGAGGAACTTTCTCTCTTGTGCCTATCCTCCAACCTTCCCAGCATCATGTCTCTCTCTGATGAATAGCTCATTCTTGCCTTCAAAGAGCACTACGGCTGCATCCCCTCTAAGACATACCTGTCCGTTGTAGTCATCCATGGAATGTTAAAAACCACAGATCACAGGTGGCAATTCCTCTTATGCTATCCTAATTCATTTATCCAGCTCTCATATAGCAAGTGATTGGAAAGACTATGGCCTGAATCAGATGTACCTTAATCCTTCAACTGACATCATTACTCCTCAATAATTTATATAGGTCCCTCAAAGCAGATTTTCTCAGTGCAATACATCTTATTTTCTGACTGCTGGTACCAAGGGTGTTAATTGTGGATCCAAGTAAGATAAAGCTGTTGACAGTTTCAATCTCTTTTTCATCCATCATGATACTGTTTAACAGTCAAGTGGTAAGAACCTTTGTTTTCTTGACAATCAAATGCAATCCATAGTGAAGGCTGCATTCCTTGATCTTCTGCAACAAGTGTTTCAAGTTCTCCTCACTTTCAGCAAGCAAGGTTGTGTTATCTGTGCAACACAGGTTATTGATGAGTGTACTTCAGATCCTGATGCTACATTTCTCTTCATAGAGTCCAACTTCTCAGATAATTTGCTCAGCACACAGATTGAATAGACATGGAGATAGAATACAACCCTGATAGACTACTTTCTCAATTTTAAACCATGAAGTGCTCCCTTACTTTGTCAGGTATACGTTCCACATGAGCACAATTAAGTGCTCTGGGATATATACAAAGAGTAAAAATACAATTAATTCTTCCCTTCATATGCACACGTTCATATATATTAACGCACAGAAGGACACATAGAAACATCTACAGAAATGAGAATATTATGACTGATTTTTTTTAATATGGTCACATAGAAAAGTTTTTCTGATCGTACATGGGTGATTCAATATGATGATGAGGACACAACACAGCCACAACATGATTGGCAAGGTTTATTTGACAGCAAATGCACGGATCTAAAACTTCCTTGTTACAACTTTTAATTCTAAATTATTAGAAGATTGTTTGGATTATGTGTAATTTTCCATTCAATCTCCCACGTTCTCCTTATCACTCAAATTAAGACTGTATTGTAATTCAGTGCTTATCAAAAATATTTTCTTGGTTTGGAATCTTCACACATAATAACTGGAAAATAAATTGTTATTAATCCTATTCTGTATTTATTTATGTCTATGCTGGAAATATTTAAAAAATCAGCTTATGACATCAAAGAGCTCTGCGGTTCTTAGAGTTTTGAACAATTGATTCTCATTTTTGAAATCCCATTGCTTAAGCTGCTTTGTCTAGTAAATAATCCAATAGTACTTATATCCTATTTTCTTTCATTTTATATATTCTATGATGGGACTCACAGAAATAATACTCAGTTTTCTACATAAAAGAAATGTGCTAGGCATTTAAAAATTAAACAGCATATATTGGTGAACAGCTATAAAGATTGTAAAAGAGCAAATTGATAAGGGGAAACAGTGAAAATGGAAGAAATTATGAATACTTTAAAAAATTTAGTAGCTTATTACATGATTCAGATATTACAAAAACCATCCATTTTAAATCCACATATCAGCTAAGGCAGCAAATAAGAATATGTAAGAGTGAATCTACTTAAATGAATAGTTTAGATATGTAAAACAATAGATTTATATTATTTCTTTATATATTTTATTGTGATTTTAATGAAAGTTTACAGAGAACTTGGATGTCCATTCAATCATTGTTGCACATTTTCCTCTCTTCACCCCATTCCAGTCCACTTGGTGATAGAGCAATTATTCTGCACTGTTGTCATACAAATGATGCCTAATCATATATTTCTTTTTAACAATTATTTCCCTCTTATGTTCCAATGCTGTGTTCATTATTTACCCCTCTTTTTTTAGGTACCCCTCTTTTCTTAGATTCCCCCCTATCCCCAATATCATTCCTGTTTTATTATAGTGGCAGTATGCGGTATCAGTCCTTTTTGTGACTGAGATATTTCACTCAGAATACTGTTCTCCAGGGTCATCCATTTTGTATAATATTTTATGAATTCCTTGTTTTTCAGTGCTGCATTGTATTCCATTGTGTGACTATACCACAGCTTCTCTATCTATTCATTTGTTGATGGACACTTGGGTTGCTTCCATCTCTTTTCTATTGTGGACAACACAGCAATAAACATGGGTATGCAAATATCTTGTTGGGTGGAAATTCTGGTTTCTTTAGAGTCCTAGTAGTGCAATTGCTATGTCAAATGATATTTCTATTTTCAGCTTTTTGAGAAAGTGTCATACTGCCTTCCAGAGTGGTTGCACCATTTTACACTCTCACCAACATTGAATAAAGGTTCCAATTTCTCGACAACCTCACAAGAATTTTTTGTATGCTCTGTTGAGCTTTTCTATTATTACTGGGGTCAGATGATATCTCATAATTGTTTTGATTTTCATCTCTCTTAAAGTGGTGGATTTTGAACATTTCTTCATGTGTTTGTTTGCCATCTGAATGTCTTCTTTAATGAAGTGTCTGTTAATATTCTGTGCCCATTTTGTGATTAGGTTGTTTATCTTGTTGAAGTGCTGGAGTATTCTATAAATTCTAGATATAAGTCCCTTATCTGACATGTCATTGTTTTTGTTGTTGTTGTTGATTGCCTTTGAGTCAAGCATGACTCATAGCGACCCTATGAACAAATAGCTTGAAGCCCCTCTACAACTACTGACATTTATTAAAGTTCATAAAGTTTCAGAGGCTTGTTGTTTAGGAAGTGGAGGCACTCATGCTTCCAAACCTGTCATAGTATGTTATCGTTGTTATGTACCATTGAGTAGCCTGCAATGTACAGCAATCCTGCGAACCCTTCCCTGTCCTGAGCCAGTCTCACTAATTCTAATACACCAAAGCCCCATTGCTCCAGTTACAGTATTAATCCATCTCATCTGGGGTCTTCCTGTGCTGTCCATCCATCTTTCTGAGTATAATGTCCTTCTCTAAGGACTGGTCTCTCATAGCCATGTGCTCAAAAGAAGGGAGGCAGAGCTTCAAAATCCTTGATTTCAAAAGACTTGGTTTCACTCTCTCCAAAACAGACTGATTTGTTTTCTTGGCTGCCCATGGTATTTTCAAGACTCTTCTCTAGCACCACAACTTGAATATGTCTACTCTTCTGCTGTCATCCTTAGTCATTGTCCAACTCCCTGAAGCATAACAAGTAATTGAGAAGACCATGGCTTGAATTAGGCGCACCTTTCTATGACAACAGATTTTCCCAATGCAGTTTGTCTTTTGATTATCAATTTGTTTTCCCCAGTCTGTGGTTTTCCTTTATTATCCTATTGGAGAAGTCTTTTTATGTGTGTCAGATTTTGGTTCTTAGAAGGTTGTATTCATCTATTTTATTTTCTCTTGGTTGTAGGCCTTTTAAAATGCTTGAAAGGCTGTTCATGTTGTGGATTAAGGCTTCTAGAGTTCTTCCAAGCTTTTCAGTGAAGTTTATAGTTCTTGGTTTTATTCCAAGGTCCTTGATACACTTTGAGTTGTTTTTTGTATATGGTATGAGGTGTGGGTCCTCTTTGAGATTTTTGCAGATAGTTTTCCAATTTTGTACACATAATTTGTTAAAGAGGCTTTCGTTTCCCCACTTATCTAATTTCATCTCCTTGTCAAAGATCAGTTAACCATAGGTAGACGAGCCGATTTCTGGGTTCTCAACTCTATTCCATTGATCTATGTGTCTGCCACTGTACCAGTACCATGGATGTGTAGTAGGATTTGAGTTCAGGGAGTGTGATACCTCCTACCTTATTTCTCTTTTTAAGGAGTGCTTTGCTTATTCTGGTCTCTTTCCATTCCACATAAAATTGGCTTTTATATCTTGTTAAACAACAGAATTGGTATCTGTATTGGGATTGCATTGAACTTATAGAAGGCCTTTGGTAGAATTGTAATTTTCTCAATATTACGTCTTCCTATCTATGAGCAGGGCATATTCTTTCATTTCTCCAGGTCTCTTTTTGTTTCCTATAGTAATGTTTGGAAATTTTCTTTAAAGAGGTCATTTATGTATCTGGTTACATTTACTCCAAAGTGTTTAATCTTGTGATTAACTATTGTGATGGGTATTGTTTTTCTTAGCTCCATTTCTGTATTCTCTTTGTCATTGTAGAGAAATCCAATTGATTTTTGTATGTTGATATTGTATCCTGCCATTTGTTGAATTGGTCAACTATGCCCAGTAGTTTTCTCACTGAATCTTTGGGGTATTCTAAGTATACTATCATGTCATCTGCATATAGAGACAATTTTACCTCCTTTTTTCCAATTTGGATACCTCTTATTTCTTTCTCTTGTCTTTTTGTTATCACTAAGACTTCCAATACAATATTGATAGCAGAGGTGATAGTGGACATTCTTGACTAGTTCCTGTTCTAAAGGAAATACATTTAATCTCCATTGAGAATGATGTTGTATCTTGGTGTTGTGTATATACATTTTACTATGTTGAGGAGATTCCTTTCTATTACTATTTTGTTGAATGAATCAGGAAAGGGTGTTGAATTTTGTCAAAGGTATTGTCTGCATCAATTGATAGGATCACATGGTTCTTGTTCTTTGCTCTGTTAATGTGATGAGTTATACTGTTTGTTTTTTCTTATGTTGAACTAAACTTGCATCCCTTTTATGAATCCCTCTTGGTCATGGTGAATTAATTTTTTTATGTATTATTGGATTTTATTAGCCAGGATGTTACTCAGTATTTTTGCATCTATATTCATGAGACATATTGCTCTTTAGTTTATTATTTTGGTGGTGTCTGTATTGGACTTTGGTATCAAGGATATATTTGCTTCATAGAATGAGTGGTGGAGAATTCTACCTTTTTTCTGTTTTCTGAGATACTTTATGTAGAATTGGTGACCTTCTCTGAATATCTGATAATATTCACTTGTAAAACCATCTGGTCCAGGATTTATTTTTGTCTGGAAGTTGTTTTATTACCTCTTCAATTTTCTCTCTTTTTAAAATTTAATTTTAATGAACTTTTACAGAGATTTTGGATTTCCATTCAATTATTTTTGCTCTTTTCTCCCTGCCCTCTCCACCCCACCCCCAGTTCACTCTTCTCTCTGAAAAGTAGAAGAAAAATTCCTTCATTGGTATACAATCCTCCCCACAACCACTCACTCCCACCCGGAGTATACTCCACTCTGCAACCTTCATTCTGGACGCTTATGATAATCATAATACCCTATAATATATTGCTTTTAAACTGTTCTCTCCCTCATCCATTTCAGTGCAGTATACATAATTTTCCAGTTTTTCTTTTTCTTATCCCAACCTTGATGTCAGTCCCATTCTACAGCAGTGGCACTATGCAGTGTTTGTCCTTTTGTGACTGAGATATTTCACTCAGCATAATGTCTTTGAGTGTCACCCATTTTGAATACTATTGCATGAGTTCCTTGTTTTTCAATGTAGCACAGTATTCCATTGTGTGAATATACCGCAGCTTCTCTATTCATTCATTTGCTGATGGGCACTTAGGTTGCTTCCAACTCCTTGCTATTGTGAACAAAGCTGCAATAAACATGAGTGTGCATATATCTGCTTGGGTGTCAGTTATGGTATCTTCTGGGTATATTCCCAGTAGTGGTATTGCGGGGTCAAATGGTATCTCTATTTGCAACTTTTTGAGAAAGTGCCATACCGCTTTCCACAGGGGTTGCACCACTTTACACTCCCACCAACAGTGAATCAGGGTTCCAGTCTCTCCACAAGCTCTCCAGCATTTGTTGCTTGCTGTTCTGTTAAATTTTGCTAGTCTTACTGGGGTGGGATGATATCACGTAGTTGTCTTGATTTCCATCTCTCTTAGAGCTACGGATTTTGAACATTTCTTCATGTGCTTGTTGGCCATCTAATGGAAAACTATCTGCAGAAGACTCAAGCACGATCCACACCTCACTCCATATACAAAAACCAACTCAAGGTGGATTATCGACCTAGGACTAAACCCAATGACTATAAATTTCATTAAAGAAAAGTTTGGAAGAACTCTAGTAGTCCTAATCCACAACATAAACAGTATTCTAAGTATCCTGAAAAATCTACAACCAGTAGAAGATAAAATAGATGAATGGGACCTTCTAAGAATCAAATTCCTATGCACATCCGAAAACTTTTCCAACAGGGTAAAAAGGGAAGCCAGAGACTGGGAAAAAGTAGTTGGTGATGACATGTCAGATAAGGGACTTATATCTAGAATTTATAAAATACTTGAGCACCACAACAAGATAAAGGTAAATAATGCAATCAAAAAATGGGCACAGCATATGAACAGTCTCTTCACCAAAGAAGACATTCAATTTTCTTTTTATTGATGTGTTTGTTCAAGTGTTCTGTTTCGGTCTACGGTAGTTTTGGTAGTTTGTGAGTTTCTAAGTAATTGTCTATTTCCTCTAGGTTTTCATATTTGTTTGAGTACAGTTTTTCATAATAATCTGTTGTTAACCTTTTTTATTTTAGTTGGTTCTGTTGTGATATTGCCCCTTTCATCTCTTTTGGGATTAATTATGCCTTTTCTTTCTTTTCCTTTGTTAATTTTGCTAGTGATTTGTCAATTTTATTGAGGTTTTTGAAGAACTAACTCCTAGTTTAGTTGATGGTTTAAATTGTTTTTCTGTCTTCTATTTCATTTATTTCTATTCTAAAATGTCTATCTGCGTTTCATTGATTATGCAAAGGCATTTGACTGTGTGGATCATAACAAACTGTGGCTGACTCTGAGAAGAATGGGAATCCCAGAACATTTAATTGTGCTAATATGAAACCTATACTTGGACCAAGAGGCAGTGGTCAGAACAGAGCAGGGTAACACTGCATGGTTCAAAATTGGGAAGGGTGTACGCCAGGGATGCATCCTGTCTCCATACCTTTTCAACATGTATGCAGAGCAGATTATCCGAGAGGCTGGGCTCTATGAGGAGAATTGTGGCATCAGGATTTGTGGAAGGTCTATTAACAATCTCCGTTATGCAGATGACACAACCCTGCTTGCTGAAACTGAGGAGGACCTCATGCACTTCCTGCGAAGGGTCAAGGACTGAAGCCTTCAGTATGGACTAAGGCTTAACGTCAAGAAGACAAAGATTCTCACCACTGGACCAATTGGCAGCATCAGGATGGATGACGACGAGATTGAGAGTGTTCACAGCTTCAGTTTGCTTGGCTCCACAGTCAACACTCTTGGCACCAGCAGTCAGGAAATCAAAAAGCATATCGCGATGGGAAAGTCTGCTGTTAGGGACCTCTCAAAGGTACTCAGGAGCAACAGTGTCTCTCTGGAGACTAAGGTGCGCCTGATACAGGCCATGGTATTTGCAATCACTTGTTATGCATCAGAGAGTTGGACAATGACTAGGGAGGATAGAAGGAGAGTGGATGCTTTTGAGCTGTGGTGCTGGAGAAGGGTACTGAATGTACCCTGGACTGCCAGGAAAACAAACAGATTTATCTTGGAGAAGATTAAACCAAGCTCCTCCTTGGAGGCAAGGATTCTGGGGCTTCGTCTGACATACTTTGGACATGTTGCCAGGAGGGACGGGTCCTTGTAGAGGGACATCATGCTTGGGAGGGTTGAGGGACAACGCAGGAGGGGAAGACCCTCTATGAGATGGATTGATTCGGTGACTGGGGTAATTGGGATGGGTGTGTCAGAGGTGGTGCGGTTGACGCAGGATAGAGCAGGGTTTAGGGCTGTTGTGCATAGATAGGGTCACTATGAGTCGGAAACGACTCGATGGCACATAACAACAACAACAACAATTTATGCAATTTCAATTTTTCTAGAGAGTGTTTCTTGTTCTTTTTCAATTTGTTGGAAATGTTGGTTTAGAGAGCCAATTATCATTTTTTTCTTGTCTTTTGATGTGTTTGCTTATTTCTGTAACTTGACCTCTAATTACTGCTTTGGGTGTTTCCCTGAAATTTTGGTAAGTTGTGTTTTTATTGTAAATTTTTTCAAGAAACGTTCTAATTTCTTATTTATTTCTTCTAGTATCCACTCTTTTTCAAGCAAGGTGTTGTTCAGCTTCAAAATGTATAGTTTTTCTCCTTTACCCTTTCATTATTAATTTCTAATTTTTCAGCATTGTCATCTGTGAAGAGGATTTGTATTATTTCTATGTTTTTTAAATTTGCTAATGCTTGTCTTGTTATCTAAAAGGTGATCTATTCTGGAGAATATTCCATGCACATTTAAGAAGAAGGTATACTGCACTTTCTTGGGATACATTAGCCTGTATACATCTATGAGATTGGGTAGGTTTATTGTGTAGTTTAATTCTTCATCATCTTTGTTGAGTTTCTTTCTGGTAGTTCTACCTTTTCTTGAGAGTGGTGTGTTGAAATCTCCTACGGTCATGTTGCCAATTCATATTTTTACAGTTATTTTAATATTTACTTTATATATTTTGCACCTCTAGAATTTGTTTGATTGATATTTACTACGCTTATGTCCCCTTGTTCTCTTGACCCATTAAGTATTATATAGTCACCTTCCTTGTCCTTTGTGATAATTTTTACATTGAAATCTATTTTATCAGAGAATAATATCACTACTGCTCCTTTTCTCTGGTTGCCATTTTCTTGGTATATTTTTTTCCGCACTTTCATTTTTAGTCTTTCTTTATCTTCACATTTCAAGTATGTCTTTTGTAGACAGCATATTGATGAATTTTTGTTTTGTTTTCTTTTGGTTTTTGTTTTTTATACAATCTGAGACTCTTTTTCTCTTCAGTGATGCATTTAAACCATTTATAGTCAGTGAAATTATTGAGAGGCAAGAATTTATTTTTATCATTTTATTGATTTCTTTTTGGTGTTGTTGCTGATTACTTTGGCCCATCCTTCTTTCACTGGCATCTGTATGAAGGACTTCTCTCAGTGTTTCCTACCATGCTGGTCTTAATTTTGCAAATTCTCTTAGATCCTTCTTTTTGAGAACAACTTGATCTATCCTTCATATTTGATGGACAGTTTTCTTGAGTACAGTATTCTTGGTTGACAGTTGTATTCTTTGAGTGTTTGATCTATGTCATTCATTCCACCCTCTTCTTGTCCACATTGTTTCTGCTGGGAAACTGGCACTTAATCTTATTTGCTCTCCCTTATAGATTACTCTTTGTCTCTCCCTAGCTGCTTTCAGCATTCTTTCCTTATCTTTGGTTCTGGCAAATTTAACTATGATATGCTTTGAGGCTTTTCTTTTGAAGTCTGTACTATATGGTGTTCACTCAGCTTCTTGAATATATATTTTCTCATTCTTCTTTATGCCTTGAAAGTTATCTTCTAGTAATTCTTCCACAACTTTCTCAGTGCCTTTACCTGCTTCTTTCTCTTCTGGGATTCAGATTATGTGCATGTTATTCTTCTTGATGGTGTCCCATATTATCCCTAGGCTTTCTTCTTTTTCCTTCCTTTTTCTTTCTGCTTTTTGTTTTAGTAGATCAGTGGTGGCAAGTCTCCTATTTCACTGGTTCTGTGTTCCATCTCTTCAACTCTGTTAATATGTCCCTCCAACATGTTGATAGCATCTAAAAAATTGGTACTCATGTTCTGGATTTTGGTTTCTTGTTTTTCCAGACCCTCTTGTTTTTACTCGTTTGTTTTATCTGCATTGTCTTGATTGTTTTCTTAAGTCCCTCTTGGGTATTGCTTGCAGAATCCTGTAATTATTTGAGTTTGTCTTTCATTCATTGAAAATATTAAATCATTGTTCTTTTGAAGTCTGTGTCAGAAAGTTCCATCAGACTTTCTGGCTTCAGGAAATCCATTGATTTCCTGAATCACTGTGTCACTTTTTATGGGTTACATCTTGTGTGGGGGTTTTTATAAGGTGTTAGATAGTCTGTTTCTCCTATATCATTGCTGTGGTAGAGTTTTTCATGCTTGAGGTCTTAGCAGGCTCTTGATCTGATACTCTTGGTTTAGAAAGTCACTGCTCCAGAAGAGGGTGTAGCAGCTATCATGTGTAAGCTTCTCTCTAATCTTTTGATTCAAGGGAAGACTTGCTTCAGTTGGGGAGATATATGGCCTGTGAATTAGCTGCCTTCTCTGTCAGCAAACTACTGCTGATAGGCAGCTCCACAGTGCCTGGACTAAAGGCAGCTCAAGCTCTGGGAGGGGAAAGGAAATGGCTTTTATCTGTGATACTGATGTCCCTGGTGCAGCAGGCAATCCTCTAGACTGTGGGATAGGGAATTTCAGGAGCTAGGCCAGGTCCTTCAGGTGGCTGGGCCAAGACATCCAGGCAATAGGTGAGGACAGGTTGGGGTCCAGGCAGTAGAGAGAGGGACCTCCAAGTATAGGGGCAAGGGGTCTCTCAGAAGTAGGGCCATGGTCTAGTGCTCCAGGCAATAGAGTAGTCGAGACCTCACTAAGAAATTTTTAAAGTAGCTAATCAACTGATGCAAATCCACAAGTGAGTTTGACACTGTATGGCTTTAGAGAAGTGAGGCTTTGGCAATGTAGAGCTTTGTCACCCAGATTTATATTCTTTTAAGAAAATATAATATCAGATTTTATTTTTTTAATCAGAAAATAATATGAAGCTATATTGAAAAGAAGAAAGAAAAATCAAAGTAAAAATAATTGGAAAAGAGATGAGGCTATAAAACATATATCACCTAAGTCCAAGAAATTTACTTTAGTAGGCCTTTGGAGTTCATCAGAAAGATGAAAGAGATAGTAATTTAGATATATGGAAGTACTAAATAAGCAAGCATATCCTGGATACCAGAGTTAGGTAAAGACATCACCAAAATAAAAAAGGCAAGGCTAATATCTCTCATGAATATAGATGCAAAAATCCTCAAGAAAATCCTGGCCAACAGAATTCAATAGTACATAAAAGAAAAAATTCATCATGATCAAATGTGATTTGTAACAGGTATGCAAGGGTGGTTCAACATAAGAAAAATAATTATTGTGATTCATTACATTAATAAATCAAAGAACAACAACCACATGATCCTATCAATTGATGTAGAAAAGGCCTTTGACAAAAATCCAACACATCTTCCTGATTAAAATTCACAACACAATAGGAATAGAAGGGAATTTTCTCAAAACAGTGAAAGTATATATGCAATACCAAGAGCTAACCTCATTCTCAATGAAGGTCTTCCCTTTGAGAGCAGGAACTAGAAAAGGATGCCTAGTATCACCTCTTCTATTCAATATAGTACTAGAATTATTAGAAAGAGCAATAAGATAAGGCAAGGAAATAAGAGGTATCCAAATTGGCAAAGTGAAGGTAAACTCTCTATATGCAGCTGACATAATAGTATACTTAAAAATCCTAAATATTCAGGGAGGAAACTATTAGACATAGTCAACTAATTCAGCAAAGTAGCAGGGTACAAGATCAACATACAAAAATCAGTTGGATTTCTCTACAGTGACGAGAAGAATATAGATATGGAGCTAAGAAAAACAATATGATTCACATTAACTAACCACAAGGTAAATACTTGGGAATAAATCTAATTAGAAATATAAAATACCTATACACAGAAAACTTCAAAAGATTGCTACATGTAACAAAAAGATACTTGGAGAAATGGAAAAATATACCATGCTCATGAATAGGAAGACTCAGTATCATGAAAATGACAATTCTTTTAAATGCAATCTACAAGTTCAATGTAATCCTAATAAGATACCAATTTCATTCTTCAACGAGATGGAAAAGGCAATTTGGAATTGAAATGAGACCCTGAGTTAGAAAAACACTACTAAAAAGAAGAAATAAGAAAGACAGCGTCATACTCCCTCACTCCCTGATCTCAGATCCTACTACACAGCTGTGGTTGTTAAGACAGCATGGTACCAGTACAGCAACTGATACATATATCAATGGAATAGAATTGAGAACTCCTTAGATCACCCATGGTAAACAAGTTTTAATAGAGTTTCCAAACTCAGATAGATTAAAAAAAATGGGGGGCCTAACATTCTACTTCTGAAAACTAGTCAATGAAAACCTTAGGGATCACATCAGAATATTCTTTCACTAGAACCAAATGTGCTAACAATTGTGAAGGTGACACAGTATGGTACCATGTTTCGTTCTGTTATACATAGAGTTACAGCAGCTGATAACAGCAAAATTTTGAAAACAGGAATGAAACATATCTAACCCAACCACTCTCATCTCCTTTTTCTAAGACACTCCTGTTTGTAGAGAACATGTATTCTGCTCTATCTTGTGCTACAGGTTTATAAGATTCTGCCACTGAGATAAACTCAGGGTACCTAAGTCGCAATTCTTTATCAACTCTGAGAGCAATCTGTCTTCGTAGTATTTTAATAAATAAACATTACCTGTCAGTGATCCCAGGATAATATTGTGTAGGTGAGATAAACCCTCCACAATAAATCATTAACTAATGTCCAGAACTAATGAATTAAAAATTTACAAAATAAAAACCATTCTTTAATAAAAAAAAAAAAATTGAGAACTCTTAAATCCTTCACTTATTATCTACTGATCTTTGACAAGAAGATGGAATCAGTTAAGCAGGGAAAGGACAGTTTCTTTAACAAATGGTGTTGGCACAATTGGAAAAAACATCTGCAGAAAACTTAAGCAAGACTCACACATCACATCTTATAAAAAGCCAACTCTAGGTGGATCAGGAACCTAGAAATAAAACCAAAGTCTGAAAAAATCATCAGAGAAAAACTAGGAAGAACTCTAGAATCTGTAATCCATAGCATGAACAGTCTTCCAATCATCATGAAAAACTTACAACCAGGAGAGAATAAAATCGACATATGAGACCTTTTAAGAAAAAATTAAGAAGATCTGAAGTGTTTGTTGCAGGAAGTCAAAGACTGTAGGCTTCAATATGAATTCAGACTTAACATCAAGAAGACAAAGATTTTTACTACTGGACCAACTGGTGGCACCATGATAGATGGAGAAGGAATTGAGGTTGTTAACAACTAGAGTTTGCTCAACTCCCCAGTCAACATTCTTTTTTTAAATTAGAATTTTTAATTATTATTAATTTTAATGAAAATTTACAGAGACTTTGCTTTGGATTTCCATTCATTCATTGTTGTACTTTTCTCCCTGCCCACCCCAACCCCCAGGTTGCTCTTCTCTTGGAAAAGTAAAAGAAAAATTCTTTCATTGTTATACAATGTCCACTCCACTATGTAGCCTTTGTTCTGGACTCCCGTCATGACAATAATACCTAATAGTATATCCCTTTTAAATAGTTCGCTCCCTCATTTATTTAAATGTATATTTATCCCATCTTTCTCAGTTTCCCCCCAACTTCAATGTCAATCCTGTTTTACAACAGCGGCACTATGCAGTATTTGTCCTTTTATGACTAAGATATTTCACGCAGCATAAAGTCCTCCAGGGTCACCCATTTTATATACTATTTCATTAATTACTTCTTTTTCAATGAAGTGTAATATTCCATTGTGTGAATATAACAGAGCTTCTCTAGCCTTTCATTTGTTGATGGGCACTTAGGTTGTTTCCAACTCCTTGCTATTGTGAACAAACCTGCAATGAACATGAGTGTGTATATATCTGCTTGTGTGGCAGTTATGGTTTCTTTGGAGTATATTCCCAGTAGTAGAACTGCACAATCAACACCACTCTTAACATCAGCGTTCAGGAAATCAAATGACTAATTGCATTGCAAAAATCTGCAGTCAGGGACCTCTTCAGAGTTCTGAAAAGCAATGATGTCAGTCTAGAAACTAAGGTTTGGGTAATCCAGGCCATAGTCTTCATAATTATTTGTTATGCTTCAGAGAGTTGGACAATGCCTAGGGATGGCAGAAGAAGAATTTATGCCTTTGAATTGTAGTGGTGGAGAAAAATTTTAAACATATCATGGACTGCCAACAAAACAAAAAGGTCTGTGTTGGAGAGGATAAAATCAAGTTTCTCATTGGAGGCTAGGATTTTAAAGCTCCATCTCACATACTTTGGGCATATGGTCAGGAGAGATCAGTCCTTGCAGAAGGACATTATGCTGTAAAGGTGGAGGGACAACACAATAGACAGAGACCAAGGATGAGATGGATTGATACAGTGACTGGGGCAATGGATATTGATGTGTTGGAATTAGTGAGACTGGCTCAGGACAGAGCACAGTTCATAGTGGCTGTACATAGGATCACTATTGGTTTTAGGTGACTCAATGGCACATTACAACAAAAAAGAATAAAATTACTATTCAGATAAAAAATTAAAGAGCTTCTCCAAACAGATAAAAAGGAAACAGACTAGGAAAATAAATATTTGGCAATGACATATCTGATAAGGGATTTATATTTAAAATGTATAGAATACTCCAGAACCTCAACAAAATGCACACAGGATTTGAATAGATGCTTCACCAAATATGACATCCAGATGGCAAACAGATGCGTGAGAAAATATTCAAAGTCTCTAGAAATTAGAGAGATGCAAATCAAAAACCGTCTCGCACTTGTAGCAATAGCAAAGTTCAACAGGGCAGCAAAAGCAAATGCTGGCGAGGTTGTGGAGAGAATGGAATTCTTTTTTCACAGCTGGTGGGAATGTAAAATGGTACCACTATGGAAGAAGGTCTGGCACTTGCTCAGAGTGTAGGAAATAGAAATACCATTTAATCGAGCTATTCCACTACTAGGAAAATCTCGTTCCTCCTAGGAACCAGATCTTCCACCTAAACAGATATATGCTTATCGAATTTTATTGCTGTATTATTCACAACAGCTAAGAGAGGGAAGGAACCCAAGTGCCCATCAACAAATGAATGGATAAAAAACCTATGGTAAGAAAGAATTCATAAAATACTATACAACATGAGTGACCCTGGAGGAGATTATGCCCAGTGAAATATCTCAGTCACAAAAGGACAAATACTAGATAACATGACTGTTATATAACAGAACTGACGTGGGGGTTGGGCAGTAACTAAGAAAATTGGATAAAAAAATGAACACTGCGTTAGAACAAGTGAATGGGGGAGATAACTTTTTAAAAGGAATTTATGATTGGGTATTATTTGTATGACAATATTCTGGAATAAGAAGTGCATTGCAAAATGAACTAGGTGGGAGGGAAGAGAGAAAATTATGCAACAATGAGTGAATATTTTTATTTACCAAATTGAACTGGAGGGTAGGAAGGGAAAAAAACGTGCAACCATGAATAAATGAAAATTCAATTTTGGTTGGATTTTAGAAAGTTCATAATCTTTCATAAA
>NW_006400101.1:378030-409297 GCF_000299155.1 Elephantulus edwardii | reverse complement strand
AGGGACATCATGCTCGGGAGGGTGGAGGGACAGCGCAGGAGAGGAAGGCCCTCTATGAGGTGGATTGATTCAGTGACTGGAATAATTGGGATGGGAGTGTCAGAGACACTGCGATTGGCACAGGACAGAGCGGAGTTTAGAGCTGTTGTACATAGGGTCGCTATGAGTTGCAGTCGACTCCACGGCACATAACAACAACAACATAGGGCTATATAGTAGAATGATTGTGAGAACTGAATAAGCTAATCAGAGACCTAACAGGAGAATGAGATATCATGAAAATAAGTGAGTGAATAAATTAGTATATATGTGATCAGTTCTTGGAGAAGGACAACATGCTTGGAAGCGTGGACAGACAGTGCAGGAGAGGAAGACCCTGGATGAGATCGATTGATGCAGTGACTGAGGCAATGGATGTTTGTGTGTCAGAATTAGTGAGACTAGCTCAGGACAAGGAAGGGTTCAGAGTTGCTGTACCTAGGGTCATTATACATTGCAGGAGACTCAGTGGCACATAACAACAATAACATACTAAGACAGGTTGGAAGCAGGAGTGACATTCACTTCCTAAACAACATGTCTCCAGTAATTCTATGAACTTTGATAAATGTCGATAGTTGTAGAGGGGCTTCAGGCCTTTTATTTATAGGGTCGCTATGAGTTGTACTCGACTCAAAGGCAATAAACAACAATGTGATGTCTTGTCAGTTCTGGCTAGTGAAATCTCAGAACCTCACCTCTATTTTGATAAATACTTTTACTTGAAATTCTTCTTGGAACCCACTTACAGCTGACCTCCACTGGAATTTTAAATGCAGTGAATCACACAGGAGGAAAGTAACTATCTTTCTCCCATGCAATAGGTGATGGATTTAAAATGCATGCCTTTGGTATTGCAGTGCAGATTAGGATTGTTTTAGAAGAGTTTACAATAGAAGATATTTGGGGTTTTCTTTTGTTTTATTTGGCTTGGTTTGGTTTGGGTTTTGTTGGGTTTTTTTAATCTTCTACTATTTTCTAATGGTACATGGCATAACTTTGTTAAATTATAAAATAATCTGTGCACAACCCAAAACCAACCACAATAATGCTTAGATATCAAAACCTGTGAAAAAATTCCCAGAGATATTAAAATCCAAGATAATAATAACTCAAATAGGTTATAGCAATTTTTATTTTAATATGATTTCTCTTTTGTAGCTTACACATAGATATCTCTTTTAAGTATATATGTGTGCATGTTTATGTAAGTGTGTGTGCCAAGAAGGTGCTAATTTAGTCATCTTTCTCTTGCATGATTGGCATAGGTGAAAATTTCAAAGTATTATTACCTTATTTGTTAAATAAGGTTAAAGAAGCATATTATTTTTACACAACCTTATCTTTGTATTATAATGCTGAATTTTTCCAATGGTATATAGTACCATGTCATGTTGCTAAGGAAAAGTGGAAAAGCACACAATTTTGATAGCAGCCCTTGTGCAGATATAGTAGTTTTCACTACTACTATATAGATATACTAAATATATATATACTATATATATATATATATATATATATATATATATATATATATACTAAAGATATATAGTGTTAGCACTTAGATGGAGTTTGATAATATAATTCCATGAGTCAGAATTATATGAATGGCAGAGGGTTTGTATTTTTTTGGTTTTGGAGGAAAATTTAATATAACAGGCTTTGAGATTCTATGGATATACTCATGTGCTTATCCCTAGTGTATTTCCTTTTTCAAAAAAAAATCTTAAATTGTTTATTGTAAACAAAACCAAAACAATTTTTCAGACAGAGTAAAGGTATGAGGAAAAGATGGAGCTGTTTGTGTTATCAGACCTTCTCTATTGGTAGCCATACATGGGATTAGATGCAGAGAGAGGGTAGATGGTCAACAGTGAGGGAGAAATGTCAGAATGATGGGTAAGCAATAAGACACTCCCTGAAGATAGAGTTCATCATCTTTACTTAGTTACACAGCATCAATAATTAGTTTCTGGGGAGTGCCTTATTTCACCACCAAGGACAGTTCTCACCTCCAGTATGCTCCACATGCCAACATTTCCAAACAATATCTTCATCTATAATAAAATGTTTAAGGAGTATCTGCACAATAACTGCACTTACTGTTTTTGTGCTGTTTGGAAAGACAAAACCAGAGATCAATGAAACTTAAACCCTTAGCAAACCACCTAGTGCCCCTGCTTCCAGGGCATTTTTTACCAGTCTCTGCTGATCCTACTCCTCGCTCTGCTTTGATCATCTGCACTGGATAGAAAGAGAAATGAAACACAAATATGAGCCACAAGTGATTCTGGCACATTTTTTTTTTAGATTAATGATGCCATGGTATGATCAGGTAGCAGGTAAATAAGGTTTTTTGGGGAGGATTTAATTCCTACAGGCCAAAAAAACATCCAGTCTACTCCTGGAGATAGGTACCCTGTGGTCAGCACATCCAGATAGGGGGCCTCAAGGAAGATGATGGTTCAAAAAAACAGAGGAGACAATCTTTCCTATGACATTGTTGGTGCCATCACTGTCTGAGCTGGACTCCAAGTCTCTGCTACCAGAGTAGGTGCTTAGCCCTGGGAGAATGCCGATACAGACAGCAGCTGAGGGACAGTGGATAGAGTGGCTACTCAAAAAAGTGCTTTGAAGAGACATATAGGAGGAGGTTGTTTTATTGTTGTCATCTGGGTCAGGGTCTGATTTCAGCCTTTTATCACTGTTACCACTCTCTGAGCTCTTATACTTCATTGTTCCTGCCAACATCTTTGTCTGGGAGAATATTCTCTAGATTTCTATAGGTTTCATAGCCGGTTCCCTCTCAACTTCTTTATTGCTTTCTGAAGAAAGTCCAACCTTGTTAAGGCTACGTATGCATTCCTTCAGTTCTTTTAGTTCTTTTTCTCTTCACTGCTCTTCTATTAGCTCCTGCTGCTTAGAAACTTCATCAAAGAACTTGGTCTCATCTTCATCTAAGCCTCTTACCATGTTTTTTTCAATTTGAACTGCTTCTCATACTCCTGTTGCTTCCTGTCTTTCTGTTCCTGCATCTTTTCATATAGAGATCGAGGGTCATAAACTTCTTCTGAATAGTCTTCTGGATCCTTACTTTTTTAAAAATTTTCCCCTGTTCTTCTTGCCTCTTTTTTTATCATTCATCTAGTTCTGTCTCTACACACTTCTTTTTCATAATAAGGTTGTCATCATCCTGTTCATTAATAATGGAATTGGTCTCAGCAGAACCCACTCCTAACAGCCACAGAAAAGGCCACTTCCTCTTTAAAAAAGAACAAAATACAAAACAAAAGAAAAATGAAGAAAAGAAAGAAAAAAAGACTAATAAAATAAAAAAGCATAGCCTTTGCTTTATATTATTTTTTCAGTACACTGTATTTCAGACATATTCTCATTGAAATGTCTCATGACATATTCTTCTATAAATTATCTCTACCGTAAGACTTTATCTTTTAAAATTTTACGTTTCAAGTAGGTGTGTAGGCCGTGAGGCTAACAGACAAGTAGAATGTTCACCTTTTAACAATGCATCAGGATTTCCAAGATGGCAGCAGTGGAGAGCGCAGTGTGAAGAGCTGGAGGAATAACAAGCTGCATAGAGATGGGCCACGAGAGAGTCCTTCACACTGCACAGAAACAGACCAACGTGGCATGACATGGACAGTAGGAATTTAAATCAGAACTTTTGTTGGAACAATTAGTTTCAGAGGTACAGGAACAAGTCGAAAACTGCTAGCTGAGCTCTTGTGGGAGAAAGGTTATTGGGGAAATTGGCTGAATTCTCTTAAGCCCCACTAAGACCCAGTGGGTCTGTCGTACGACATGGCCAGTAGGAAAATGAATCAGAACTTTTGTTGGAACAATTATTTCAGAGCTACGGGAACATAAAGCCATGCTACAGGTTGCACTATGAACACAACCACCACCAACTGAGCTGTTCTGGAACTAATCTAGCAGGAGAAAGGTTGGTGGGATAGTGGGTCTATTGGAATTTGACAGAATTTTTCTGTGCACCTGCCAACTGCCCACAATCAGGCTGGCTGGTAGGATCTTGACTGCGTTTTCTTGGGTACCCCAATTTCCTGGGAGAGCACTGGTGGGAATTTGGCTGAATTCTCTTGGGCCAAGGCAAAGGCCCAGGAATGAGCAGGCCAGTGGGGTTTGAACAGAACATTTGTGGATGTAGCAGACCGACCAGAGGCAAGTGGCTCCCTGGGAATTGGGTTGAGTCTTCCCAGGTCCTGCTGTACTCAGGACACTATGTGAGCAGGGGACACTGCACAAGGGCACCTGGGTAAGTGCTGCTTGGCAGGGAGCACTGAGAACCACTGGATGGGGAAGGGGCAGATGGAATTTGAGTAGGCACCCCAATGATGAGCACACCCAGAGAGCTGAGGTCTGAGTGAGGTCCCCCTAGTGGTTTACTGGCCCTTGTGGTCACGCCAACCCCTGCCCAGCTCACCCCCATTTGGCTCCAAACCTGTGCCTGTAGTTCCAGTCAATCAGCATGGCTTTAATCCTGAGCACCTTGATATGACTTACCTACAAGAAGCTGCTCTCACAGACTCTGACCTGGTCTTTCCCTTGAGTCAGAAGTTCAGAGAAAAACATAAGCGGGATAGCTGCCCAACTGATTTTTTAGAGCATTGTCTTCAGATCAAGAACATATCAATGTCTTGAAGAACCAAATTATCTCATACAGTACACAAGTGCAAAGCAAATGTTACGCCCAAAGGTGACACAGTATCAATGGATTTTTTGAAGCCAGAAAGTCTGATGAAACTTTCTGACACAGAACTTAAAAGAACAATGATTGAATATTTTCAAAAGATGAAAGACAAATTTGAAAATTTACAGCATAATAGAAGCAAAAACCAGGAGGAGCTCAAGCAAACAATGCAAAACAATGCAGATAAAACAAACAAGACATCAGCAGCACTGAAAAAACAATAAACTATGATCCAAAATACGAAGTCCAATGCTTCAGATGCTATCAACATGATGGAGGGACACATGAGCTGAGTTGAAGAGATGGAACACAGAAGCAGTGAAATAGAAGATAGAACTGTCACCACTGATCTGCTAGAGGGAAAAACAGAATCAAAAAGGAAGGAAAAAGTAAAAACCTAAGAATAATGTGGGACAACATCAAAATAAATTATATGCAAATCATTGGAAATCCCAGAACAGGAAGAAGGAGGTAAAGGCACCGGAAAAGCTGAGGAAGAATTACTGGAGGAAAACTTCCCAGGCATAATGAAGAATGAGAGAATATATATTCAAAAAGCTGAAAGAACACCACATAGAATAGACCCTAAAAGAAAAACACCAAGGCATATAATAGTTAACTTTGCCAGAACCAAAGAGAAGGAGAGAATCCTGAAAGCAGCTATGGAAAAACAAATAGTAACCTATAAGGAAGAGTAGATAAGAGTAAGTGCCAGTTTCTCAGCATAAACCATGTGAGCAAGAAGAGAGTGGAAGGACATATATCAAACACTCAAAGATTACAACTGTCAACCAAGAATGCCAATACCCAGCATAACGATCCATAAAATATGAAGGAGAAATCAAGATAATCCCAGAAAAATAGAACCTAAGACAGTTTACAAAAACAAGAGCAGCATTCAAGGAAACATTGAGAGATGTCCTTTTGACAGAGGTAGCACAGAAAGCAGCATGAATCAAAGTAACTAACAACAAAACCAAAAGAACTCAATAAAATGATAGCAATAAAACCCGGCCTTTCAATAATCACACTGAATGTCAATGGTTTGAACGCACCACTGAAGAGAAGAAGTGTAACTGATTGGATAAAAAACCATAATCCATGAACATACTGTCTACAAGAGACACATCTGAAAAATGAAGATAAAGAAAGACTAAAAATAAAAGGATGGGAAAAATGCAAGCAAATGGCAACCAGATAAATGCAGGAATATTAATCTCTGATCAAATTTTTTTCAATGCAAAACCCATCACAAATGACAAGGAAGGTCACTACATAAATCTTAAAGTATCACTAGAACAAGAAGGCATGACAACAATAAATATCTATGCACCAAATGAAAGACCTGCAAAATATATATATTAAAAAATGTTAACAAAACTGGAAAAGGAAGTAGACAACACTAGATTATCCAAGAGGCTGGGCTCTATGAGGAGGTGCGTGGTGTTAGGATTGGTGGAAGATTTATCAACAATCTGCGTTATGCAGATGACACAACCTTGCTCGCTGGAACAGAGGAGGACCTCATGCACTTACTGCAGAGGGTCAAGGACTGCAGCCTTCAGTATGGACAGAGGCTCAATGTCAAGAAGACCAAGATTCTCACCATTGGACCAATTGGTAGCATCAGGATGGATGGCGAAGAGATTGAGATTGTTCACAGCTTCAGTTTTCTCTGCTCCACAGTCAACACTCTTGGCACCAGCAGCCAGGAAATAAAAAAACATATTGCGATGGGAAAGCCTGCTGTTAGGGACCTCTCTAAAGTACTCAAGAGCAACGGTGTCTCTTTGGAGAGGAAGGTGTGCCTGATACAGGCCATGGTCATTGCAATCACTTGTTATGCATCAGAGAGCTGGACAATGACTAGGGAAGGACAGAAGGAGAATTGATGCCTTTGAGCTGTGGTGCTGGAGAAGAGTATTGAATGTACCATGGACTGCCAAGAAAACAAACAGATTCATGCTGGAGAGGGTTAAACCAGGCTACTCCTTAGAGGCAAGGATTCTGGGGCTTCGTCTGACATACTTTGGACATGTTGCAAGGAGAGACAGGTCTTTGGAGAGGGAGATCATGCTGGGCAGAGTAGAGGGACAGCGTAGGAGGGGAAGACCCTCTATGAGGTGGATTGATTCAGTGACTGGGGCAATAAGGATGGGTGTGTCAGAGGCAATGTGATTGGCACTGGATTGAGCAGGGTTTAGGGCTGTTGTACATAGGGTCGCTATGAGTCACAAACTACTCGATAGCACATAACAGCAACAACAACAACTCTAGTAGTTGGAGACTTCAATACACCACTCTCAAGAAAAGATGGAACTACCAGGAAAAAACTCAACAAAGATTCTCAAGAATTAAACCACACAATAAATTAACTCAACTTTATAGATATTTATAGACTAATGCACCCTCAAATAACACAGTATAACTTCTTCTCTTATTGCATAGAACATCCTTCAGAATAGATCATATTTTATGTCACAAGGCAAGCATTAATAAATGAAAAAACATAAAAATAATACAAAGCACATTCTCAGACCATAATGCTACAGAATGATAAATTAATAATGAGAGGATAAACAAGAAAAAAATCATACATTTGGAAGCTGAACAATACTTTGCTTGAACATGAATGAGTGGATACCAGAAGAAATAATAAATGAAATAAAAAAGTTTCTTGAAACAAATGACAATGAAAACACCACTTACCAAAACCTATGGGGAACAGCCAAAGCAGTAATAGGAGGTCAATTTTCAGCAATAAGAAAAAAAATATCAAAAGGCAGGAAAAAATGACCATTGATTCTCTAATCCCACATCTCCAACAAATGGAAAAAGAACAGCAAGAAAATTTGACACTCTCTAAAAATAAAAAAAAAACCCTATAAAATAAGAGCAGAAAAAAATGAAATAGAAAATCAAAAATCTATTGTAACCATTAACAAAATAAGGAGTTGGTTCTTTGAAAAGGTCAATAAAATCAACAAACCACTAACAAAACAAAAGAAGGAAAAGAAACAAATAATCTGAATAAGAGATGAATTGAGCAACATCACTACAGAGCCAACTAAAATAAAAAGGCTAGTGTTGAATATTATGAAAAATTACATTCAAACATATATGAAAACCTAGAGGAAATGAACAAACATTTAGAAATTCACAGCCTACCTACTCTGACATCAACCAAAATTGAACACCTGGAAAAGATGGAATTCTCCCAGAATCATTCCACGAAATAAACATATCCTTGATAAAAAAACCAAGTAAAGAAATCACAAAAATAAACAAAATAAAAAAGAAAAAACTATAGGCCAATATTTCTCATGAACATAGATGCAAAAATCCTGAATAAAATCCTGACTAAATAGAATCCAATCATACATAAAAAAAATAATTCACCATGGAACGCATAAACATTGACATACTGGATATGGCAAAATGAGATGGCTTGCATAGGACATTTTGAATCAGATGATCACATTATTTACGATGCCACAGATTAAAAGGTGAAAAAAAAGGGGTTGATTTCATAATTAAAAAAATCATTTCTAGATCCATCCTGAAACACAATGTCGTGAGAAACAGGATAATATCCATACGCATAAAAGGAAGTCCAGTGAATACCACTATCAAATATATGCAACAACTAGAGCCGAAGAGGAGGAAATGGAAGACTTCTACCAACTTTTGCAATCAGAAATTGATCAAACACATACAATCAAGATGCATTGATATTGATGGGCGACAGCACCAAAAAAGTTGGGAATAGGGAAGAAGGATCAGTAGCTGGAAAACATGAACTCGGTGAGAGAAATGAGGCTGGAGATAGAATGATAAAATTCTGAACATTCAATGATTTACTGATTGCAAATAACTTTTGTAAGAAACATAAACACAGGCTATTCACGTGGATTTCACCTGAGAATATGCATAAGAATCAAATTGATTGTATTTGTGGAAAGACTAGCTGGAGAAGCTCAATATCAGCTGTGAAAAACCAGGCTGGGTGCTGATTATGGGACAGACCACCAACCACTCATATGTAAGTTCAAGCTGAATTTGAAGAAAATGAAATCAAATCCACAGAAACCAAAATGTGATCTTAAGTCTGTCCCACTCAAATTTCAAAACTATTAAGGAGCAGGTTTGAGGCCTTGAGCACCAATGAGCATAGAGCAAATGAGCTCTGGGAGAATATCAAGAAAATCGTCCATGAAGAATGCAAAACATCGTTACAAAGGCTGAAGAAGAAGAAAAGACCAAGATGGATGTCAGATGAGACTCTGAATAGTGCATTAGAGTGCTGAGAAGACAAAGCAAAAGGAAGAAATCAAGAAATCAAAGACCTGAGCAGAAAATTTCAAAAGGCAGCTCAGGATGACAAAGCAAGATACTTTAATGAAATTCACAGAGAGGTAGAGTCAGAAAATCAAAAGGGCTCAACTCGTTCATCATTTCTTAAGCTGAAGTAGTTGGAAAATAAATTCAAGCCACAGTGGCAATACTTAAGTATATTTTGAGTAGAATGTTAAATGATCCAGAAGGCATTAAAAGAAGATGGAAGTAGTACACAGAATACGTGTGTCAGAAGGAATTGGCTGACATAAAAGAATTTCATGAAATAACATATGAACAAGAGCCTGTGTTGATGAAGGCGAAAGTTTATGTTGCTCTAAAGGAACTGGCAAAAACAAGACTTCATGAGTTGACGGCATACCACTTGACGTATTTAAACAAACAGACACTGTCCTGGATGTGCTCATTAACTTGTGCCAAGAAATCTTGAGGACAGCCAGCTGGCCAACTGACTGGAAAAAGATTGATATTTGTTCCATTCCCGTGAAAGGTGACCCAACAGAGTATGGAAATTATTGAACAATATCATTAATATCACAAACATGCAAGATTCTGCTGAAAATTATCCAAAAACATTTGGAACAATATGTCAACAGAGAACAGCCAGGTGTGCAGGCTGGATTTAGAAGAGTTCCTGGTACTAGAGATATTATAGAGAAAGTTAGATGGATCTTGGCAGAAAGCAGAGAATACCAGAAGAATGTCTATCTGTGCTTTATTGACTATGCAAAGGCTTTTGACTATGTGGATCACAACAAGCTATGGCTGACTCTGAGAAGAATGGGAATCCCAGAATATTTGATTGTGCTTATATGGAACCTATATTTGGACCAAGAGGCAGTAGTCAGAACAGAGCAAGGAGACACTGCATGGTTCGAGATCAAGAAGGGGATTGATCCATCAAGGATGTATTTTGTCTCCATACCTTTTCAACCTGTATGCAGAACCCATCACCTGAGACTCTGGGCTACATAAGGAGGAATGTGACATCAGGATTGGTGGAAGAGTCAACAATAATCTGCATTATGCTGATGACACAATCATGCTTGCTGAAACTGAGGAGGGCCTGAAGCACTTGCTGGAGAAGGTCAGGGACTGCAGCCTTCAACATCAAGAAAACAAAGATTCTCACCACTGGGCCAACTGGCAGCATAGGTATGGATGGTGAAAAGATTGAGATAGTTAAGAATTTTAGTTTACTGATACCAACACTCTTGGTATTAGTAGCCAGGAAATCAAGAAACAAATTGCATAAGGAAAGTCAGCTGTGACTGGCCTCTCAAGAATACTGAAGAGCACCTACGTCAGGCTGGAGACTAGGTGTGCCTGATCCAGGCTATGGTCCTCATAATTATGTGCTATGCATCGGAGAGTGTGATAGTGACAGAAAGAGAATTGATGCCTTTGAGCTGTGGTGCTGAAGAAGAGTGTTAAATATACCATGGACTGCTAGAAGAACAAACAGGTTTGTCCTGGAGATGGTAAAGCCAAAATGCTCTTTGAAGCCAAGGATTCTGAAGCTTTGTCTGACACACTTTGGCATGTTGCAAGGAGGGACTGGTCATTGGAAAGGGACATCATGTTTCAGAGAGTGGAGGGATGGCTCAGGAGAGGAAGACCCTAGATGAGATGGATCAATTCTGTGATTGGAGTGGTGAGGTTGGCACAGGATAGAACGACATTTTTGGCTCTTGTACATAGAGTCGCTATGAGTCCCAAGCGACTCAGTGTCACATGATGACAACAACAGCATGACTAAATGGGAATTATAACAGATATGCAAGGATGGTTCAACATAAGAAAAACAATCAATGTCATTCATCACATTAACAAAGCAAAGAACAGCACCACAAGATCCTATCAATTGATGCAGAAATGGCCTTTGACAAAATCCAACACCTTTTCCTTATTAAAACACTGAACAAAATAGGATTAGAGGGGAATTTCTTCAACATAGTAAAATGTATATATGCAAACCCAGAGCTAACATTGTTCTCAATGGAGAGAGATTAAAGGCATTTGCCTTGAAAACAGGAACTAGGCAAGAATGCCCACTATCACCTCTCCTATTCAATATTGCATTGGAATTCGTAGTGATAACAGTAAGGCAGGAGAACGAAATAGGAGGTATCCAAATTCGTAAAGAGGAGAAAAAAATTATCTCTCTGTGCAGGTGATACAACAGTTTACTTAGAAAACCTTAAAGACTCAGCAAGAAAACTACTGGACATAGTTGACCAGTTCAGCAAAGTGGCACGATACAAGATCAACATAAAAAAATCAATTGGATATCTCTACAGTGACAAAGAGAATACAGAACTGGAGCTGTGAAAAACAATAACCTTCACAATAACTAATCACAAGATTAAAAACTTAGGAGTAAACCTAACCAGAAGAAGCACGAAGGATCTGTTCAAAGAAAATTACAAAACATTATTACAAAAAACAAAAAGAGAGGTGGAAGAATATCCCTTGCTTATGGATAGGAAGACTCTATATTGTGAAAATGACAATACTACCAAAGGCAATTTACATGGTCAATGCAATCCTAATACAAATGTCAATTCCATTTTTCAAGGAGATGGGAGAGGTAATCTCTAATTTCATTTGGAATGTAAAGAGACCCAGAATGAGCAAGGTACTTCTTAAAAAGAGAAGCAAGGTAGGAGGCATCTCACTTTCTGATTTCAAATCCTACTAAACTGACGTGGTGTTCAAGACAGCATGGTGCTGGTACAATGACAGACATAGATCAATGAAATATAATCTAGAAATCAGCCCTTCTACCTACGGTCGACTGATTTTTGACAAAGAGATGAAATCAGTTAAGGGGGAAACTATAGCCTTTTAACAAATGGTGATGGCAAAATTGAAAAACTATCTGCAGAAAACTCAAGCAAGATTCACACCTCACTCCATACACAGAAAATAATTCAAAGTGGATTAAGGACCTAGGATTACAACTAAGGACAATAAGCTTCATTAAAGAAAAGCTTGGAAGAACTCTAGAAGTCCTAATCCACAGCATAAACAGTCTCCCAAGCATCCTGAAAAATCTACAACTAGGAGAGGATAAAATAGATGAATGGGACCTTCTAAAAATTAAATCGTTATGCACATCCAAAAACTTTTCCATCAGGGTAAAAAGGGAAGCCACAGATTGCGAAAAAAAAATTTGGTAATGATTTCTATGATTTGGATTTATATCTAGAATTTATATAGTATATGAGCATCACAGCAAGATAAAAGTAAATAACCCGATTGTAAAATGGACACAGAATATAAACAGATAGTTTACCAAAGACAACATTCTGATGGTAAACAAACACATGAAAATGTTCAAAAATCCCTATCTCTAAGAGAAATGCAAACCAAAACAACTGTGAGATACCATCTTACTCCAGTAAGAAAGGCAAAATTTAACAGAACAGCAAACATTAAATCCTGGCAAGATTGTGGAGAAATGGGAACTCTTATTCACGTTGGTGGGAGTGTAAAATGGTGCAACCACTATGGAAGGCAGTATGACACTTTCTTAAAAAGTTGCAAATAGAAATACCATTTGCATTAAAAAACAAGGAATTCATGCAATATTACTCAAAATGGTTGACTCTGGAGAACATTATGCTGAATGAAATGTCCCAGTCACAAAGGGACAAATATTGCATGGTGCCACTGTTGTAGAATGGGACTGTCCTTGGGGTTGGGGAGAGACTGAGTAAGATGGGTTCAATAATGTATGCTGATCTGAAACAGAGAAGGGAGAAAACTGTTCTAAAGAGATATGTGATTAGGTATTTTGGTCATGACAGGAGTCTAGAGCGATGGCTACATGGTGGAGTGAACCTGGGGGATGGTTTGTAAAATAATGAAATAATCTTTTCTTTTACTTTTCCAAGAGGGTAATGTCTGGTGGAGGGGAGCCTTGGGAGGGGACAAATCTACAACAATGAATGAATGGAAATCCAAAGCCTCTGTAAATTTTCACTGAAATTAATAACAAATTTAAAGAAAAAAAAAAGAATTAAGTTAGAGTAAGGATGGCAATGGAACCACCTTACCTCTGTAACTTGATTTGTGCCACTATTAGAACCTCTACTCAGAATATTATTGCTTTTCAATTTTTGACTCATGCACTTTTAACTTGTTAGTTAAGTTTGTATCTTCTAGGCTGCAACACTTCTATGATACATCTTCAAGGATATGAACATGTACGGCTAAGCACAATTGATAACAGTGCATCTAAATTCCAAAATCAATCTCCATAATTGTCTATGTGTTTCCTACTGCTAAAGGGGCCCTTTAGAGTAGTGAGAGAAGACCTTCACCCTGAAACCCACAGCGTCCCTTTTCAGCAGGAAGTAGCTAAGAGAATACGCCATCCCCTTTTCCTTATGAATCAGGGTGAAGTCTCTCTCAGGGAGGAGTGATAGGGAATGTCAAGGGACACACTGATAAAGGAGATTAACCAGAACTGGCTTTGACAAGCACTGTGGCAATTGGACAATTAAAACAGACATGGGGGGGGGGGAGAAGAATGAACTGGGGATGAGGGTGGAGAAAACAGTGCAACAATGAATGAATGAAAACCCAAAATCTCTGTGAATGTTCATTAAGACTAATAAAATTTAATTAAAAAAAACAATAAAAAACCAAACAAATAAACAAACAAAAAAAAGAGATACCATTTGCCTAGCAATTCCACTACTGGAATATACTCTAAAGAAACTAGACTTGTCATCCAAGGAGATGAAAACCCATGTTTTTTTGCTGCTTGGTTCATAGTAACAAAGAGTTGGAAACAACCCGAGTGCCCATCAACAAATGCATTAGAGAAGCTACACTATGGAATACTATGCTTCATTGAAAAACAAGGAACTTAAGAACTATTATACAAAATGGATGACCCTGGAGGGCATTATGCTGAGTCAAATATCTCAGTCACAAAAGGACAAGTACTGCATAGTGCCTCTGTTGTTAAACAGGACTGACTTCGGGCTTGAGGGGAACCTAAGAAAAGAAGGGATACATACTGTATACTGCACTGAAAGAGATGAGAGAGAAAACTGTTTATAAGGGATCTATGAATGGATATTCTTGTTATTACAGAAGTCTAGAGTGAAGACTGCATACTGGAGTGGACTTGGGAAAGGGATTACATAACAATGAAAGAGTTTTTCTTTTTGTTTCCAAGGAGAAGAGTAAAGGGGGGGGGGGAGGAGAAAAGTACAACAGTGAATGACTGAAAACCCTGTTTCTATAAACTTTCATTAAAATTAATAATAAAAAAAAAGAATAAAAGAGGTTCTTGATGGCAGAACCCATCTTTTCATTTCTTGGCTGCTGCTTTTAAAGTGGTAAAGTGTGGATCCAAGTAAAATGAAACCTTGAGTATGGGAAGCCAATACTAAATATTTGTGATAAACAGAATGCTATTTCAGGATATGGGGGAGGTGGTAGGAGCTGGAGTTCACCCTGAGGCACTAAGGCAATCTTTAAGTGTTTATCTGATTCTTACATTGTATTTGCTGACCCCTCCCTCCTGAGTCAAGCAGGAGGTTTTCAATAGAAAGAGCTTGACTTCATTTACATTGAATTGTATTTGTGATTTACTTCCTGATAATTTTAAATAAAGATACAGGGAAACTTGAATCCAGGACTTCTGTCTTTATAACTGCTGACCACCTGTCTTTTATGCTTTTTTATCTAAAAAACCCCAACCAAACAAACAAAAAAAGCCCACCCAAAACCAACCAACCAACCAAACAAACAAACAAACAAAAAACAAAACCCATACCTGCATATTTGGATGGATGATGTACAATCATTCAAATAAATGTACTGAGTATTCGTAGTATTTCATGGTAGCACATTGAAATAAATGTCTCCCACATTTACAACATTATAAAATAGTAAGGATTTTCCCTTTTAATTCTTTACACACTAAACATAGGATATGATTTTTTTATTTGGTTGAAATATATTTTGTATTGTGGTTACATATATTTTTTTTGTCAATAGACACTAAATTTTTGTTTTGGTCAAATTATTGTACTTAATTCCCACCCAGCCCAAATCAAATTGTTGTAAATTCATTTTAAAAAGCTAATAAATTCATTTTAATAGTTATAACCACAGATAACAATCTTTTTTAAAAAAATTACCTATAACAATGAAGACTATTTTGGAAAAAAAGTTAGCCTTTACCCCTACCTAGTGACTTATCTTTCTGACCACAGGGAAGTGGATTAAAACTGCAATAATCTAATCAATCGAATTGATCAGAAGATATGTTTAATGAGTAACATTAGTACAAAAATAGAACATGAGAAATAATTCTCTTCAGAAAGATATATACCTTAGGAATAGCACATGAACAGAGAACAGCCAGATGTGAAGTAGGGTTTAGAAGTGGCCTTGGTGCTAGGGATATTATAATTAATATTAGATGCATCTTGGCTGAAAGCAGAGAGTACCAGAATATCTGTGTTTCATTGACTATACTAGGGCATTGAACTGTGTGGATCACAACAAACCTTGAGAAGATTGGGAATCCCCGAACACTTGATTGTGCTTATGCAAAATCTATACTTGGATCAGGAGGCAGTTGTCAGAACAGCAAGGAAACACTGCATGGTCCAAAATCAGGAAAGGTGTATGCCACGGTTGCATCCTATCTCCATACCTTTTCAACCTATATGCAGAACAGATTATCTGGGAGGCTGGGCTCTATGCAGAGGAATGTAGCATCAGGATGGTAGGAAGACTCATTAACAACCTGCTTTATGCACATAACACAACCTTGTTTGGCAAAACTAAGGAGGGCCTGAGGTTTTTGTTGCAGGAAGTCAAGAACAGCAACCTTCAATATGGATTGAAGCTCAATACCAAGAAAAGAAAGATTCTCATCTCTGGGCCTATTGGAAGCATCATGATGGATGGTGAAGAGAATGAGATTGTCAACAGCTTTAGTTTGCTTGGCTCTGCAATCAACACTCTTGGTACCAGCAACCAGGAAATCAAAAGAAAAATTCCATTGGGAAAGTCAGCTGCCAGGGACCTCTTCAAAGTACTGAAGAGCAAAAAATGCCAGTCTGGAGACTAAAGAATGCCTGACCCAGGCCATGGCCTTCACAATTATTTACTATGCATCAGAAAGCTTGGTAATGACTAGTGATGATAGAGGAATTGATGCCTTTGAGCTGAGGTGCTGGAGTAGAGTATTGAATATACCATGTACTGCTAGGAGAACAAACAGGTTTATTCTGGAGAGGGTGAAACCATGTTGCTCCTTGGAGGCAAGGATTCTGAAGCTCCATCTGACATACTTTGTGCATTTTGCAAGAAGGGAACCAGTCCTTGGAGAGGAACATCAATCATGTTTGAGATAGTGGAGGGATAACACAAGAGAGAAAGACCCTCAATGCGATGGATTGACTCAGTAACTAGGATAATGGTCGTAGGTGTGTCAGAAACAGTAAGGTTGGCATAAGATAGTTTTCAGAGCTGCTGTACATAAATGTGCTATGAGTTACAAGTGACTCAACCACACATAAAAACAACAAATATAAATTTCATTAATATTGCTGTGTTTTTTATTTTTATTTTTAGATGCCATTGAGTTGAATGTGACTCATAGTGGCTCTAAGAACATTAGAATTAATCTTTTTTATCTTGTGCCATCCTCATAATTTCTGACATATATTAGCCAATTGCTTCAGTCACTGTGTCAATCCATTTTGTTCAGAACTTTCCTCTTTCACCAACTCTTCACTTTTCCAAGCATAATGTCCCTTTTCAAGGAATATCCTCTTTTAGAAACATGCTCAAAGTATGTGAGATGATGCTTTGTCATCTTCGCCTCCAAAGAGCACTCTGACTGTATATTATCCTCGACATACTATGTTTTCTCTTTTGGTAGTCCACAGAGTAGTCAATACCCTTCTACAATATCACAACACAAAGACATCAGTTCTAATTTCATTCTTATTCACTATCCAGCCCTCAGATGCATGACAAGTGACTGAAAAAACCATGACCTGAATCAGATACAACTTCATCTTCAAATTTACTGTTCCTCAGTATTTAGGAGACGTCCCAGACAGCAGAACTTTCTCAATATAACACATCTCCTGATCTTTTTCTTCTTTTACCAAAGATATTGATTGTGGGTGCAAATATGATGAAGTAATTAAAAGTTGATTCCCCCCCCCAACTGTTGAGGTGCTACCTACCAGTCCAATGGTAAGAAATTTGATTTTCTTGACACTGAGATGTAATCCATATTGGAGTATGTATTTTTTTTTAAATTTTTATTTAAATAGCATTCAGTTTATTACAAATATTTAGCATAGGCTTCCCATATTTCCCTCCTTTTGTTTTTATCAAAATTATGTTATCATCTAGATGAGCATCCTTTATACACAGACAACTACATTAAACATAATTAACTCAAAGAAATCCTTTCAAAAATCTCCATATGATCAGAAGGATTCAGGTTGAATACGCCTTGAAAGTTTGTTTTAATTGTCCCATTGCCACAATGCTTGTCAAAACTAGTTATGGTTAATCTCCTTTGTCAGTGTGTCCTTTGCCATTCCCTATCACTCCTCCCTAAGAGAGATTTTATCCTGATTCATAAGGAAAAAGGAACAGCTTAGCTACTTCCTGCTGAAAAGGGACACTGTAGGTTTCAGGGTGAAGATCTTCTCTCACTACTCTAAAGGGCCCCTTTGGCAATAGGAAATATGTAGACTATTGTGGAGATTGATTTTGGAATTTAGATGCACTGTTATCAATTGTGCTTAGCCATACATGTTCATATCCTTGAAGATGCATTATGCAACTGTTGCAGCCTAGAAGACACAAATTTAACTAACAAATTAAAAGTACATGAGTCAAAAATTAAAAAGCAATAGTATTCCAAGTAGATGTTCTAACAGTGCTTCAAGCCCCTTTCATATTCATCAAGTAAAGATGTGTCATCTGCATAACTAGGTTGTTGATACAATGCAAATAGACTTAATTTATTTCTAAATAGTCAGTAATATCTTACTTGTTGTTATTAAGTGTTATTGAGTCAAGTACAATTCATAACATTTCTATAAACAAGAAATATGAATCCTGTCCTATCTTGTGCAATTTTTATAATCTTTAGTATATTTATGTCCATTGACACATTGTATCAGTTCATCTTCTTGAGGATATTTCGTTCCTTTACTTACCTTTCCAAACATGATGTCCTTTTCTAAAGATTAGCTTCCTCCAACAACATGTACAAAACATGTGAGATGAAGACTTAATGTCTTTGCCTTCAAGGAACACTCTGGTAATACTTTCATCACAAAATGCCCGTTTGTTCTTTTTTACAGTCCATGGGATGGATATATAGCACTATTCTCCAACATCCAACTCAGAAGCTTCAAATATTCCTTTGTCTTTTTTATGAATTATGGAGCTCTTAGATGCATAGCAGGTGATGGTAAAGACTATGGCTTAACCCAGGGGCACCTTAGTCTTTAAACTGACACCATTGCTCTTCAGGATCTTGGAAAGATTTCTAAGACCAGATTGTCCTGCTATGATACATCTCCCAGTCTCCTAACTGCTGACAACAAGTGATTCAAGCTCTGAATTCAAGCAGAATGAAATCACTATTTCAAACTTTTATCCATCTACCATTATGTTGCGTATTGGTCATGATCTTTGTTTTCTTGATTTTGAAATGTTTTCTTGATTATGAATACTGCTGCTATAAACACTGGCGTACAAATCTCCATTTGTGTCTGTGAAAAAAGCAAGGGACTCTTACAGAGCACTGTATCTGACATTTACCAACTTCACAGTAGGAAACTATCTCTCCCCACAAACACACACAACATCAATAGTAATAGGAGATTTTCATACACCACTCTAACCAAAAGACGGGTCAACTCAAAAGAGACTCAACACAGATGCAGAAAAACTAAACTAAACAGTTAGCCTAGTCAGTCTCATAGATGTTTTCAGGATACTTCTCCAACTAAACCTCAATTTACTTTCTTCTCTGGTGTACATGGTATATACTCTATAATTGATCATATATTAAGACACAAAGCCTCCAAAAATTTAAAAAAATGTAACACTGAAATAATATAAAGTATCTTCCCAGACTGCAATACCATAAAACTAGAGGTTAATAACAAGGGAAAAAAGAATAAAAACACCCATAAGGAAGCTAAATATCACAATGCTTGAACAATATTGTGTTATAAAAGGAATAAAAAAATTCCTGAAAATTAAATAAAATCAAAATACAATGTATCATAACATCTGAGATACTGATAAAGCAGTCCCAAGGGGGAAATTAATAGTAATTGGTGAAAATATAAGAAGAAAGGAGCAAAATAAATTCCTTAACACCTCCACCAAAGGAAATACTAGCAAGTTGACATCACAGCTTGTAGAAGAAAGGACATCATAAGGACAAGTGTAAAATCAATGTGATAGAGAAGAGAAAATGAATAGAAACCAGAAATAAGATCAGGGTCTGCTTCTTACAAAAGGTTGATAAAATAGACAAAGCAATGGAAAACTTAAAAAAAAATTAAAAAAATAAATAAAAATAAAAGAAAGACTCAGCTTGAATAAGAAATGAAAGAGGTTTCACCACAACAGAACCTAGCTGAAATTATATCTTGTCAAATATACTTTCATAAACATAAAAACCTAGAGGAAATAGAGGATTCTTAGACACTCACATTCTTCTCAGATTGACAAAAACAAATGGAGAATATTTGAAAAGATCAATCACAAAAGAAGAAACTGAACAGGTCATGAAAAGAATACCTCCCTTCCCTCCCTAAAAAGTCCTGGCCCATACAACTTCCTGGATGAATTCTAGCCAACATTCAAAGACAAACCACTATGAGTTCTACTAAAAGTATTTTAAAGGCTAGACGGGGAAAAAAAAGAACACTCCCACAATCATTCTATGTAGCAAGTCTAACCAAATTTAGGCAAAAACATTAGACAGAAAAACCTTTAACAAAATCCTGGCCAATAGAATACAAAAATATATACATAAAAATTCATCATAACCAAGTGGGATTAACAGATATACAAGAATGGTGCAATAGACTAAAAACAATCAACATGAAAAGCAAGACTGTATCATTTGCATAGCGTTATTGTTGTGTTGTTGTGTGCCATCAAGTCATTTGCAACTCATAGTGACCCTATGGACAAGAGCCCTAAATGCTGTTCCAACCTCACCGTCTCTGACACACTCATTCCCACCACTCCAGTCACAGAATCAACCCATCTCATTGAGGGTTTTCCTTTCCTGTGCTGTCCCTCCACTTTCCCAAACATGATGTCCCTCTCCAAGGACCAGTCCTTCCTTGCATCATGCCCAAAATATGTCAGACAAAGCTTCAGAATCCTTGCCTCCAAGGAGCATTTCGGCTTTACCCTCTCCAGGACAAACCTGTTTATTCTCTTAGCAGTCAATGGTATTTTCAACATTCTTCTCCAGCACCACAGCTCAAAGGCATCAATTCTCTTTCTATCATCCCTAGTCACTGTCCAAGTCTCTGATGCATAGCAAATAATTGCAAAGACTATAGCCTTAGTCTCCAGCCTGATGTTGCTCTTCAGTATTCTTGAAATGTCCATCTCAGGTGCCTTTCCCTGTGCAATTCGTTTCTTGATTTCTTGGCTGCTGGTACCAAGAGTACTGACTGTGTAGAAAGAGAATACAACCCTGACATACTCCCTTAGGGACCTCTCCAAAGTACTGAAGAGCAATGGTGTCTCTTTGGAGACTAAGGTGCATCTGATAGAGGCCACAGTCTTTGCTATCACTTGTTATGCATCAGAGAGTTTGACAATGATTAAAGAGGATAGAAGGAGAATTGATACCTTTGAGCTGTGGTGCTGGAGAAGAGTATTGAGGGTACCATGGACTGCTAGGAAAACAAACAGATTCATCCTTGGAGGCAAGGATTCTGAGGCTCCATCTAACATACTTTGGACATGTCGTAAGAAGGGACCAGTCCTTGGAGAGGGACATCATGCTTGGTAGGGTAGAGGGACAGCGCAGAAGGAGAAGGCCCCCTATCAGGTGGATTGATTCAGTGATTGGGGTAATAGGGATGGATGTATCAGAGACGGTTTGATTGGCACAGGGCAGAGCAGAGTTTAGGGTTGTTGTACATAGGGCCGCTATGAGTCGAAAGTGACTCAACGGCACATAACAACAACAGTGCTCCCTTTCTCTGTTTGCACCACAGCTGCCTGATCTAGGTATAGGTTTCACATGAGCACAATTAAGTGCTCTAGAATTTCCATTCTTCTCAGTGTCAACCACAACATGTTATGATCCACAAAATCAAATGCTTTTGCATGATCAATAAAGCACAAATAGACATTCTTTTGGTATTCTCTACTTTCAGCCAGGATCCACCTGACACCAGCAAAGATGTCCCTTGTGGCATAGCCTCTTCTAAATCCTGCTTGAACTTCTTTTATTTCCCTATGTATATACTGTTCTAGCCATTTTTGAATGATCTTCAGCAGTATTTTGCTTGCAAGTGATAGTAATGATATTGTTCTAAAATGTCCCCATTCTGTTGGATTACCTTTCTTGGGGATGGGAGGAAGTATGGACCTCTTCCAGTCTGTTTTGCAGACAGCAGTCCTCTAAAATTCCTGATATAGACTGGTGAGCAAATCCAAGGCTCTATCTTTTAATTGAAATTTACCTGTTGGCATCCCATCAATTCCTGGGGCCTTATTTTTTAACAATGCCTTTACTGCAGCGTCTACTTCCTCCTTCATTAACATTGGCTCCTGCTAATATGGTACTTTCTGAAATTATTCAGTGTCAATAAGTTCCTTTTTGTACAGTGATTTTGTGTAGTCCCTCCATCTTCTTTTTATGCTTTCTAGGTAATTCAGTGTATTGTTCATAACATCTTTCAGTATTGTAACTCGAGGCTTAAGTTTGTTTTTCAATTTTCTCAGCTTGATAAATGCAGAGCTAGTTCTTCCCTTTTAATTCTCCAAATCTACCAGTTTGCTCATTGCATTATACTACTTTGCTTTTTCCTCTTGAGTTGGCCTTTGACATCTTCTGCTCAGATCTTTTATTTGGTCATGTTTCCCTTTCGTTTTGGCTTCTCAACACTACAGTGCAATTTTTAGGGGCAGACTGTGGGTCAAACCATCAATTGCTCATATGGAAGTTCAAACTGAGGCTGAGGAAAATTAAAATAAGGCCACAAGAACTAAGATACAATTTTGAATCTATTCCATCTGAATTCCAAGGTCATTTTAGGAATAGAATTGAGTCATTGAACACAAATGATCTGACCTGATGAGCTGTGGAATGATATCAAAGATATCATTCATGAAGAGAGCAAAAGTCATTACAAAGACAGAGAAGAAAGGAAAAGAACAATATAGATGTCAGAAGAGACTCTGAAAATAGCACTAAAGCATCAAATATAGGTAGAGATTTTGAATAAACATATTAGAGTGTTCTGGAATTCCTATTCTTCTCAAATGTTTATTTTGTTATGATACACAAATACATAATATATATGTTTTTATATATAAATGCAATTGGATGGATTAAGCATTTTTAAATTGTAAATTATGCTCACAAATCCTGAAACATCTTAAGTGTTTCATTATTTTCAGCTTTTCTCAAAATTCTTTAAATCCATATTTCACAACAATTTATAGGCTAAGAACCATTCCAAGTTCATTTAAATACTAGAAATATTGGCACACATGTGCTTTTTAATTAATATTCGTGTTACATTTGTTTTAACATTCATACTCATAGTTTATGCTGATTTGTCCATTGTTTTATGCTTTCTAAGGCACATTTTCATGAAGTGTCATCTAAAGTTAAAGAATATTGTTAATTCCTGTACATTTTATTATGGCATTAGTTAATAGCAATCTTTAGAAGTTTATGGCACACATTATGCATTTCAATTTCACCATAGCATTTTTGTTTTCCAAATAAATAACATAGACAATTTCCCCTTTTATCTAACAGGAAACCCCCCTTCATCAGAGAAAGCCCTTTAAACACCTACCATATGTAAATTCATTCTACAGATAGTTTTTACCATATGTACTATAAGATCAAGATTCCAAGATATTACCAACTTTAACTCTGAATTTTCTCTCTTTTGTCGGTTTGAAGTAAGTTCTCTACATTATTATGTATTGAATTTAACTCATGTGAATTATACACTGAGCATAGTACTTTGAATAAGTGGAGAGTAATTATTCATTCATTCTCTATTCATTGAGGTAACATTAATCATAGCGAGTCCATTTCTAATTCATATGATACACAGTCCATAGTTGCAAAATTTCAATTATAGACCTTGTCTATAGTTATACCTATCTATATGGTGACTGTGCTTTGTTAGACAAAAAGTCATTTTGATAATATCATGAGGATATATTTCATTCTTACGTTGGGTTTATTGTGTGACAATATATTGGTTTCAGATGGACACATTACTTACCTCAATCCTGTGTCTGGCTTTCCTTTAACATTTATATCAGTGACCCAAGAAAATTGTCCTTTGTTAATTATTTTGAGGTCAAGGACAGCTCAAGAATTCCATTAATTTTCAAAGACAAATCAATCCTAAGATTTAAAAATTATATTTAATCTTAGTAATGAACCACATCACTTTTAAACAAATACCCGACGGTGAATTATTTCAGAAAATTCAGATATTTGCTTCAGTAAGACTTTCAATATGCCTGTAACACCAGAAACTACAATATGATGTAAAAATTGAACTTGTCTACAGAAAATGTCCTCACCTTATGTTATTTTCCCCTGCCTATGTTCAGTTTTATCTCCATCATACAGTCTTTATAGAGGAAGTTGTAACATCAATCCACCTCATAGAGGGTCTCCCCCTCCTGGGCTCTCCCTCAACCCTCCCAAGCATGATGTCCCTCTCCAAGGACCGGTCCCTCCTTGAAAGATGTACAAAGTATGTCAGATCAAGCCTCAGAATTCATGGTACATTCAATACTCTTCTGCAGCACCAATGCTCAAAGGCATCAATTCTTCTATTCTCCCTAGTTATTGTCCAACTCTCTGAAGCATAACTAGTGATTGCAAAGACCATGACCTGTATCAGATGCACCTTAGTCTCCAGAGTGACACCATTACTCTTCAGTACTTTGGAGAGGTCCCTAACAGCAGACTTTCCCATTGCAATGTGTCTTTTAACTTCCTGGCTGCTGGTACCAAGAGTGTTGATTGTGGAGCCAAGCAACTAAAGCTGTGAACAATCTTAATCTCTTTAGCATCCATCCTGATGCTGCCAATTGGTCCAGTGGTGAGAATCTTTGTCTTCTTGATATTGAGCCTCAATCCATATTGAAGGCTGCAGTCTTTGACCCTCTGCAGCAAGCACTTCAGATCCTCCTCAGTTTCAGCAAGCAGGGTTGTGTCATCTGTATAATGCAGATTGTTGATAGATGTTCCACCAATCCTGACCCTACATTTCTCCTCACAGAGCCCAGCCTCCTGGATAATCTGTTCTGCATACAGTTTGAAAAGGTAGGGAGATAGGACACATCCCTGGCGCACATCCTTCCCAATTTTGAGCTATGGAGTGTAGGTCATATAGAGCTCCAAAATCCTTACTTTCAAGGAACAAGCTGGTTTCACCATTTTCAGGACAAACCTGTTTGTTGTATTGGCAGTCTATGGTAGGTTCAGTATTCTTTTCAAGTGCCATAACTCAAAGCACTGATCATTCTGTCACCGTTAGTCACTGTTTAGCTTTCTGATGCATAACAAACAATTGAGAAGACTATGGCTTATATCAGACACATCTTAGTCTTCAGAGTGACATCATTGTTTTTCATCACTCTGGAAATGTCCCTGACAATAGATTTTCCCAACACAGTTAATTTTTTTTTTTTCATTTCTTGACTGCCAGTGCCATGAGTGTTGATTGTGGAACTGAGTAAGCTATAATCATTAATAACCTCAATCTCTTCTCCATCAATCATGGTTTTGCCAACTGGTCCACTGGTGAGAATCTTTGTTTCCTTGATGTTGAGCTTCAATTCATATTGAAGACTGGAGTCTTTGAATTTCTGCAACCAAGGTTTCAGGTCCTCTTTAGTTTTTTCAAGCAAAGCTGTGTCATCTGAATAACACAGATTGTTGATGAATCTTCCTCTGGTTATGATGCCACATTCCTCCTCATAAAATCTAGCTTCCATAATGATCTGTTCCATATTTAATTGAAAAAGAATGCGGACAGGATGCATATCTTGTGTACACCTATGCCACGCATAGTTTCCTTGCTCTGTTCTTATGACTGTATCCTGGTCCAAGAATAGGTTTCACATGAGCATAATTAAGTGTTTTGGAATTCCCATTTCTCTCAAGAATAGTCATAATTTGTTGTGATCCACACAGTAATAAAACAGAAGAGAAAGAAAGAAAGAAAGAAGAGAGGATGGGAGAGGAGGGGAGCGGAGAAGGGAGGAGAGGGAAGGAGAGGAGAGGAAACGAGAGGAGAGGAGAGGAGAGGAAAAGAATAAAAGAAGAGAAGAGAAGAGAAGAGAAGAAAAGAAAAAAAGAAAAGGCAAGAAAAGGCATAGTGAGTTTCATGAGAGATCCCTGCACAATGCCTCAGCATCTGAAGGTCTTATGTCTCAAAAAAGACCTGCTTACTTAGTGTTATATGGAATCTTTCAAATAAGAAAATCAGTAATATGGTGTAGTAGGCTATATAATTGACAACTGTTATTACATGGTTTCTGGCAATATCTGGCAAGACCCTCATATTCATACTCATATTCCTGAAATGGCACAGCTTATCTCTGCCTCCTGCTATTAGTGCTGAGTGTGCTTATATTGGAATGATTGATTAAGCCTACTAGTAGCATGCCTAATCTCTTCAACAAATACTTTTTCTCTGTCACATGCTCGTTGTGGCAGAGCATATTTCTTTATAATATTAACCAACTTAGAAACTGTCAAATCATCTACTCTGTTTTTGTTTTGAAAATCTATCATTCATTATATCACTCACTGTATCTCTGTCTTCTTACAAGTTAGCAAGCATAAACAGTAAATACATTTCATATTTCATTTATAAATCTAATTTGTTGTATAACTAAATTCATTCCTTATAAATTCCACAGTCTAGAGGTTTAGTGGTAAAGAGTTGTGTTATCAACTCAAAGGCATGAAGGTTGAATCCACCAGCTGTTCCAAAGGAGAAAGTTGGACAATATATATTGTGCTAGTTACTGCCTCTGAAAACCTGTTAGAGAGTCAGGGAGGAGTAGGTTATGACATGGTAGTACAGAACTACAATAATATAAGCTAAATGTTCCACAAAATGACATAATTACCTAAGTTTCATGATACTTTTTAACAAAGGATATCTTTGTTTAAGCCTCTGCTAGTGAGTTACTTTTCTCTATGATTAGAAATTAACATTTCTAAAATTCTCATCACGAGTCTGATAGCCAATACAATGATAAATGAGAAGACACTGAAACTGTCAAAAACTTCAGCATATTCGGATCAATAACCAATTTACTTGGAACCAGCAGTCAGGAGATCAAGAGACGTATTGCACTGGAAAAGTCTACAGTCTAGGGTCTTTTTAAATTATTGAGGAGCGATGATGATAGTTTAAGGACTAAAGTGTGCCTGATTTAAACCATGATCTTTTCAATCACTTATTATGCTATTAGGAGATGGACAATTAATAAGGATGTTGGTGTTAGGTTGTTAAGTGTTGTTGAGTCAAATATGACTCATAGCAATGCTATGAATGAAAGATCTAAACACCATTTTATCTTGCATCACCCTCAGACTTCCTGACACACAAGAGTCCATTGCAGCAGTCACTATATCAATCCACAAGGTTGAGGATATTCCTCTCCTTTGACAGCACTGCATCATCCCTAGCATATTGTTCTTCTCCAAGGAATAGCCCCTCCTAGCAACGTGTCCAAAGAACATGAGGTGAAGCCTTAGCATTGTTGTCTCCAAGGAACATTCTAGCTGCACCCTCTCCAAGATATATTTGTTTGTTGTTTTGGCCATCCATGGATATTCAATGTTCTCCAACCCCACAACTCAAAGGCATCAATTCTTCTTCTGTCATCTTTATTCATTTTCCAGCTCTCAGATGCATAGCAAGTAAGCAGAAAGACCATGGCCTGAATCAGACACACTTTAGTCCTCAAACTCTCTCCAGTTTGGAGTCCTTATGTGAAGCAATTGAATTCTGGAGGGTAGGTTGTTTTGATTTAATTGAAAATCGGGAGTAAACTGTTTGGTTGGTTTTTATTTAATTAACAAGCAAGTGTAAGCTGATTGGATGTTTTAATTTAATCATCTGTAGGGCTGGAAGCCTTTTGTTTAATTGTGCTTGGGGAGGCTAGAAATAGAATGATTAAATTTTGTATGTACAATGATTTATTAAGTACAAATACCTTTTTTAAAAGACACAATGGATGACTTTATACATGGATCCCACCTAATGGGATTGACTATATTTGTGGAAGAAGTCATTGGAGAAGCTCAATATCAGCAGTCAAAACTTGGCCAGGAGCACATTGTGGGTCAGTCAGACCATCAATTACTCATATGCAAGTTCAAATTGAGGCTGAAGGAAATGTAAATAAATCCACAGGAACCAACATATGATCTTTAATAAATTCCATCTGAATTTCAAGATAGTCTTAGAAATAGGAATAAAGACGACAGAAGAAGAATTTATTCCTATAAATTGTGGTGTTGAAGAAGAATGCTGACTATTCCATTGACTGTCAAAATAACAGACATGTCTTGAAGAAGATGAAGCCAGAGTTCTCTTTAGACTCAGAGATGATGAAGCTTTGTCTCACATACTTTAGGCATATTGCTAGGAGAGCATACTTTGGGCAGTTCCTAGGAGAGATTAGTCCTTGGAGAAGGATATCCTACTTAGGATGAGTGAAGGAAAAGACCTTCATTAGGGTGGATTAACACAGCAACTGCCACATTGGCCTCAAGTGTGTCAGAGATTGTGTTGACACAAGATAAGACAGAGTCCAGGTCTATTGTTTAGAGGGCTGCCACACTCAAGTTGATGGCACCTAACAACAACATCTCTAGGATCATCTTCAATCTTCATATTTCAGGGAATAAGCTGACTATACATGTTTTAATTCAATGAAATAATTTTTAAAATGTTATCTCTTCATTTTTAAACTTGCACTAAAAAAAGAATTCAAGATATATACAGTAGATGTTTCATGCAATAAATAGGTGTTACTTTTCAATATGCATAAATAAATAAAATGGTCTTTAACACCTTTAATTCAGTAAGTCATCTCCTCAAAGTAGTTAGAATTTTTCATTCTAATACTTGTATCTTTTTGTCTCTTTTGCTGAATTGCAAAATTATTTCTTTATTTTTGGATATTTGTTGCATCAGTACTCAGTAAAAAAAATCCATGTCAGTTAGAATTCTATAAAAAAAAAACAGATTCAAGTACAAATATATACAGGATATCCTATATTTATTTTAAAGAATTTGCTCTCAAGATTGCTGAAGTGAGAAAATCTGAAATCTGTAAGAGACCCTAGCCATGTAAAAACTCAAGAAAGTGTTGGTTAAAAAAAGTTTTACTAAGAAATTTTTTAAAGCATGCATGAAAACTCAGGCAGGATTTCATGTTACATACCTAAAATTTAATTCTCTTTTTATCTTTGTTATTATTGCTGTGGGCCATTGAGTTAGAACCTACTGATAAGTGACGTTTCTGTGGGTTTTCATATGCAATGAATCATACCGGAGGAGATTGCCCTTCCTTCTCCTATAGGGAAGCTGGTGAATTCTAACTACATGACTTCCGAATTGGGGGGGCAGCTTCTTACAACTAGACCACTAGAATTCTGCTTCTTCTCTTAGATATCTCAAATTTTGCTTTATTCAAATGAAAACCACCACTAATTGCCCACCTTTGTCTTGCAGAGTACCTGGTAAATTTGAACTGTGCGTCTTTGAGTTGGCTATGGAACTAGATGCAAAACAATGGTTCTGTTAATGCATGTTTAGTTGTGGATGATGATATATATTTGAAACATTTAGTTATATATTAATTGTAATAAATGACTAAGTTGATTTATAAAGATTATAAGTTTTGTTTTACTTAATTGTAGAAAAATTAAAAAAAAAGAAAATTAGCAGACAAGATATAACATATGCAAAAACATAGTCATGCAAAGAATCTACACTGTTGCCTAAATAATGGCAAAAAGGGTAACTACTCTGAACTAATGAATAATCACCTAATACATGCCCAAAACGAATCTAAATGTAATCAACTAAAATATTCCCAAATCTTATCTTCAAAATTAAGTATGAGTAAGATTCTGGCAAAACCTATGGCAAAATTCCACTCTATTAGTAGTGCTGAGAAACTGGAAAAGAAGTTGTCAACTTCCACAGGCAAAGTAGTCTTTTGATGATGTTTCAGTTTGCATTTTAGAGATATTATTAATATCATGTGAAGGCTATACCTCAAAAGCACAGGGGTTTTTTGTTTGTTTAAATAAAATTTTTATTTTATACTAATTTATTTACCAAGTTTGTATACATTGCTTTTCACACTGGATCTTTCCCATTTCCTTTAAAAAAACAAGAAAAAAAAACCCCAACACACCAAACGAACAATAAAACCAACCATTTCAGAAAGCATAATCTCCTAAAAATATACATGTTGGTACATGTACAAGTAAAAGTACGTTCTGGATTTTTCCCAACTCTAAAAAAAGAAATGGCATTCTGTAAATTAAACTTTAGAGAAGAATAATAATAATACTTTGAGTGAAAAAATTTATTATGTGAGTTGAGTTGAATTATTATAACTTTTAATCTTGACTAGGTAATATTAACTTACTATTCAAAGAAAATCCAGGAAATAATCAAACTCACACAATTTTTACTAAACCTTGAAAGACTTAGTTTTTGGAATCAATGTTAATTAAGTGTTTCTATCTTGATAGACTTTCTTCCTTACACTCCTGCTGTTAAATTTCTTGAAATTCTAAAGATTAAATCAATTGAAGACTTGTTAACTGTGGGTTAGACTTTCACTATTTCAAACACATTTAAAAATAATTTCCTAAAACCTGTAATCCAAGTGAGATATTTATGTCCTTCTACTAAAGTGTAAAAATTATCAGATTCCCTCTTCATACTATATTTGCACAGTTGAACACTTCTAAATCCTCTAAACACAACCTTTTAACCTTATGTGAGAGAAAAATACAGTCCAGAGAAATGACTTATTCTGTTCATTATACAAAAAGTAAAAATTGATTCATAAAATAAAGTATCTGATATATAATTTCAACATTTAATTTAATTTAATCTTACCTCTTGTCTCACATTTCACCTCTTTGCTAATCATTGATAATAGAGTGTTTTAAGGTTTTCCTAAAAATAATAAATAATAATAATAACAACAATAATTTAACCTATATAGAAATATTGCTCTCAATTACTTATTTTGGTTCATGGTAGGTTATTTCTTAAGTAATCAGGCAGAAATTATTTTATATTGGGGAAAGACAAAGACCTCTCCAAAATGCTAAAGAACAATGATGTCAGTTTAAAAACTAGGGTGCACTTCATCCAAGTTGTGATTTTTATAATTGCTTCGTATGTATCTTAAAGTTCTGCAATGAATCAGAATGAAAGAAGAAATTATATTTTTAAATTGTGTTATTGGATAAAAGGTACTGAATATTCTATAGACTGCCAAAAAAACAACTGAATCTGTCAAGAAGATAGTGTAACCCAGATGCTTCTAAGAGACAAGGGTGAGAAAAAACCTTGATCTCAGATACTTTGGGCATGCTATGAGGAAGGGTCAGTCTTCAAAAAAAGATCTTTTGCTGGGGAACTTGAAGGGTCTTTTTGGGCCTGCCTCCTTTACTTGAGGAAAGTCCTTGAAACAGGGCCATGCCAAGATACAGGAGAATCTTCAGGGAACACCAGATCTTCTACAGATCCTGGGGGAAAAAACACAAGGACTTTCTGCCATAACTCAGATTACACACACACACACACACACACACACAGA
>NW_006400101.1:369803-374345 GCF_000299155.1 Elephantulus edwardii | reverse complement strand
AGAGGCTGGGCTCTATGAGGAGAATTGTGAACCTCTGGAGTGTTTTCAGAGACAAGCTATTATAAAAGTGGATGCCACTCCTGCTTCCAAAGCTGTTTCACCGAAGGATGAATAGTGCCCTACCTTGTGATTTGCTGTCTCTGAAAACCCTCCAGAGTTTCAGCTCTTAGGGTTCCAACTCAATACCACATAACAACAGCAACAAGAATAATGTGTCAGAAGAATGAAACCCTCTTGTCTTTAGAGATGTTAATCAGAACTGAGATGTCAGTGGCCATCATTGTGACTATGTTGCAGAAAACTTCTAAAAGTTGACCAATGCAAGGGGAAAAAAATAACAATAGCTAAAAAAAGAAATACAAATCACAATTTTATTGCCTGTGTATTGATGTTGAAGTTTTTTAAGAGAATAACTGAAGCTCAAATATTTAATTTTCCAAGTTATTCTACTAAATCTATGTGACTAAGTCAGCATGAAAACTCAGAGCTGAATGTTTCTAGGCCAATGATGAAATTAATTTAAGTAACTTTTCCATTTTTCTTGAAAAAATGCTTTGAAAGATTTTTCTCTCCATTTATGAGGAGAAAACTTTCCCTTCAGAATAGTTACAGTTTTTTCCAGGTTTATTAACATTTCCTGAGTCTAAGGCAAACATGTTTTGGTTTAATTTTTTTACTTTTTTTTTTTTTTTTAAGTTTTGATCTAGGCCTTGGTTGTCAGTCTGCTCTGCACTATTTTAAGCACCTTTCCAGAACTGGATGATGTAATTATACAAATCCAAACTTTGGATAATATTGAGTTGAGAAGAATTGGAATCCTAGAACATTTAATTGTGCTTATGTGAAACCTATACATAGACTAATAAATAGTTGTCTTAACAGAACAAGGGAACACTGCATAGTTTAAAATCAAGAGTGTCATACAGTCAAGAGAGGGTTATATCCTTTACTCATATATATTCAGTCTTATGCTGAGCAAATGGTTTGAAAAGCCGAATATATTAAGAGGAATGAAGTATCAAACTTGGGGGAAGACTCATCAACAAGCAATGCAGTGCATATAACAGAACTTTTCTTACACAAAGTCTGCATAGAAGAAGAAGAGGAGAACTTGCTGAAGAAGATCAAACACGGTAGCCTTCAGTATGAGTTAAATCTCAACTTTAAGAAAACAAAAGTCCTCACAATTGTACCAAAAGGCAAGATAATGTTTGATGAAAAAAATAATTGACATTGTCAAGGATTTAATTTTATGCGGCCCCACAATCAACACCTATAGCAGTATCAGTCAAGAAATTAGAAGATGTGTTGAATTAGAATAATAGACTTTCAAGGACCCATTTAAAATAGTAAACAGCAACAGTGTCAGCAAAAGACTAAGATATGTCTGTCCAAACCATGTTATTTTTAGTTGCTTTAGGTATATCTGAAAATGATACAATAAACAAGGATGACCAAACAAGAGTCAACGCTTTTGAATTGGCACAGAATATTAGATATATTAGATATTTCTTGTACTGTCAAAAGAACAAGCTACTTTGAGAAAGTGCAACAAGGGTACTCCTTAGATGCAAATGAAAAACTTTGTCTCATACACTTTAGTCATGCTGTCCTTGGAAAAAGATATCATGCTGGAAAAAATAGAAAGTCATTGAAAGAGAGGAAGCCCACCATGAAGTGAATTGACACAGTGATTCCAACAATGGGTTCAAGTATAGCAGAGATCATGGGGATGATACAGTATAGAGCAAGATACAAATTTGTTGGTCATATAATCACTATGAGATATAGTCAAATCAATGGAACCTGACAACAACAACAGCACAGATGAAGTGTCCATGATCTTTTGAGAGTAGATTATTTAGTTTGTTAGTTCTGATAAGAGAACTATGCCTTGAACTAGATGAGGAATGTCATTATAAATGTAGTCAATGCCTAGTATCAGACATAAAGAAAGGAGCAGAAAAAGAAAGGAAACTAGACAAGAAACTAAGAAGGAAGAAAAAATAACCTCCTCAAAAATTGAGATGTGAATGTAGAGCTGTCCTACAGTCTTTAGAGTATAGCAAAATGGAGTGAGAAATATTGTTAATTTATTGAGATCACTTGGTCCCCAAGACCAAGCCATTTTAAGAAAATTGGTTTCATATGAAAAGGGAGGATGACTATATCAGATCTCAAAGTGGAAGATGACGTCATCTTTGCATAACAGCTGATTTACATTGTTATATAATTCTAAAAATTTAAGAATCGTGGTCTTGCCAAGTTAACATACAATACTAGTCCTCACAGTCATTGTTACTCTCACCATTGCCAATCATCTCAGCATTTGTTATTATCAGTTGTGTTTTGTTAATGTACAAATAGATTTTTTTCTACTTTTTAAATTAAAGAATCAGATAACAGGATAATGCAGAAGTGAAAAATAAATCTCTAAGTAGACTTACTGTGAGCTCTGGTGATCTAATGGTAAGGAATTGAGTTGTCAACCAAAAGTCACATTGTTTGAATCCACTAGTTGTGGGAGAAAGATGGGTAATTACTTCCTGTGTGATTTACATCTTTGAAAACCCAGTAGAGGCCTAGCAAAGAGTCAGTTCTTACTCAATGGTGCATAACAATCCTTAAAATAATGACTACCACAATTGTATAGATCAAGATTTAGAGTAAAGGCATTGTCAATGGTGTCAGGTTTGGAACGGTTCTCCGAGAGAGCTAAAACAAACAGGCCCAGAAGGTCCAGTGGCACAGTTGGTGGTTGGTTACTTAGAGCAGGGATAAGAACCTTCTCATCTAGGTTTGGGGATACGGGCTAGAAGGGGGGAGGGGAAGCTGAGAAGAAAACAATACTTGTTTCCAAGATGCTGAAAGGAGATCTGCACAGTCAAGAATGCACACACGTAGCAAAGAAGAATCTACTTGCGTGAGAGATAAGAGAGCTGACCTGCACTGAAAAAGAAAGATATATTCTTCACTTTGGGAATCTTCTGGATATTGTCCGTGCTCTTCCTAGTCAGATTCATACTTGTAGTCTGTTGATGCCATCTTAAATTATAGCTTACTCCTTCCTTAACAAAACATGTATATGTAAGTCTGTAAGTCCTTTGTGAAAATTGCAGTGGATTATCAAACTCAGAAATAGAGTTCCCTAGGAGAAATATCTAATCAAAATTGTTATAAAGGTTAAAGAATGCAAACATGTTTGACCACCATCTCACAGAGATGAGGCTTCAACTGACTTTCATTCACATTGCCATCCTTGAAGAAAGAAAGAGATTCTGATATGACTATAATTTGTATTTTTCAATTCCCTTTTCATAATATACCAAATAAGTCTAATTTTGCATATGCATTTTCAGTTCTACTCATAACTCCTGTGGATTTCATGAAGTACGTTATAATGCATGAAGGAATGGGAACATAAGGAGAAAAATAAAAGTGTAATACTAAATAACAAAAGAAATAGATAGGATTGGAATCTATATCTGTGCATTCAATTAAAGGACAAAGTTGTCTATACTGCATTAAACCTTAATTGGATAATTAAGCAAGTATTATTAAATATCTAAGACTAATCATCTAACATCAGATATATGAAACTAGCCCTGGTGGTCTAGTGGATAAAATCCTTGCTTGCTAATATCTATGAGATAAACATAAAGCCGTCTCTTTATATAAATATTTACACCCTTGGAAACTATGGGACAATTCTGTTTTGTACTATAGGATTTCTGTAAATCAGAATGGAACTAATGGAAGTATTTTATTTTATTTCTTTTTTTTTAGGGTTGCACAATATGGTGGCTGGTGGGAGGGGGGTAAAGAAAATGGGAAAGATCTAGAGGGGACCTAAAAAGACAAGATAATAATCAGCATAGTCCCAAGGTAGTTAATTTTATAAAATATAATGCATGGGAATGATTATATGAAACACAATGTGAATAAAGAATAGTATGAAACACAATGTATGGGAACTTTGTAACCAAATAAATATAACATTTTTTGAAAAAAAGTAATGGCCTTGTAACTGCATCATAGTTAAACACGATGATTACTGAGCTTAAGTAGTTTATAAGCAGTTACAAAGACTTATAGAAATCAATACAAAAGAGCTTATGTCTATGCTGCTTGGAAAAACAAGAAAGTCATGAAATATTATTCAAAATTAATGACCCTGGAGGACATTATGCTGAGTGAAATATCTCAGACACAAAAAGATTGCATAGTGCCACTTTTGGAAAATGGGATTGGCATCGGAGTTGGGGGAAGACTGAGAAAGATGGGATAAATTATGTATACTGCATTAAAACAGATGAGAGAGAGAACTGTTTAAAAGGGATATATGATTAGGTATTCTTGTCATGGCAGGAGACCCAGAATGAAGGCTGCATATTAGAGTGGACTTGGGGGCGGGAGAGGATTGTATAAAAATGAAAGAATTTTTCTCTTACTTTTCAAAGAGAATAATTAAGTGCAAGGGAGGGGTAGACAGAGAGAAAAGTGCAACAATGAATGAATGGAAATCCAAAATATCTTTAAATT
>NW_006400101.1:369199-369703 GCF_000299155.1 Elephantulus edwardii | reverse complement strand
GAGAGAGAGAGAGAGAGAGAGAGAGAGAGGAAGAGACAGAGAGGGAGACAGAGAGAAAGCCTTTGCCTAGAGTTAGCATGATGAACTTGAGATTCTCATCTAATAAACTGTAAGAAATAAAGTTTCTGCTTGTTAAAGCTATCCACTTGAGGTGCTCCTGTCACAGCAGGACTAGATAAGACAGATGGCTTAGACTCTTAAAGCTGCCTCACGTGTTCCATGACTTGAGGCCCAGGTAATCAGAGTTTCTGCATCTCTTCTCAGTCTGGGACCATCAACTTTGATTTCTCCCAATGGTTTCCTAAACCTGTCAGGGCCATGTCAGGACACAAAGGTTTACATTTTTGTAAGGGATGTTATTGCTGTTATTAAGTGCTGTTGAGTCACCTGTGACCCATAGCAACCCTATATACAACAGCTCTGAAGCCTGCCCTGTCCTAAGCCAGTCTCACTGACTCTGACACAACTACTTCTATTGCCTAGTTACTGTATCAATCCATCTCA
>NW_006400101.1:360833-364549 GCF_000299155.1 Elephantulus edwardii | reverse complement strand
ATAATAATAAAATTTACAAAAGAACTTATGTTTAATAAAACAAACTAGTAAATGTCAAATATGTTAAAAAATTCTGAGAAAAATATAACATGTAAGAAAGGCTTATCCCACACCAAACTCTTGTCTCATCATTACTCTTCAGATTTTGACATTAATTTTAACTCAAGCTAGCTAAGAATCTGAGTGTTGTCGTTAGGTGCGCTTGAGTAGAACATGACTCATAAAGACCCTATGAAAAAAAAGATTTGAACCCTGTTCTGTCTTTGAGGCTGTGCGGCACAAGGAATATCATTGCTGATGTCAGATGGATCCTGGCTGAAAGTAAGAATACTGGAAGAATGTCTACTTGGGCTTTATTGATTATGCAAAGGCATTTGATTTTGTGGATCACGACAAGTTGTGCTTGACATGAGAAGAATGGGAATCCCATAGCATTTGTTTGTGGACATGAGAAACCTATACCTGGATCAGGAGGTTGTTATGCAAGCGGAGCAGGAGTTCACTGCATGGGTTGGAATTGGGAAGAGTGTGTCAAGGTTGTATTCTATCTCTATAAGCGTTCAAACTATATGCTGAGAAAATTTTCTGAGAAGATGGATTCTAAGAAGAGAAATATGGAATCAAGTTTGAAGGGATTCATTAATAACCTGTGTTATACCTTACTTGCTGAAAGTGAGGAGGACTTAAAGCACTTCTTGCATTCAAGGAATGCAGCCTTCTGTATGGATTGGTTCTCTATATCAAGAAAACAAAAATTCTCACTACTGGACAAATAGGCAGTGTCATGATGAATGGAGAGAAGAATCTGAATAACAGAAGCAAAAATAGACACCTCTCATTATTAAGGATAAAAACACCCCATAACAAATGTTAAATGTTTTCTCCAGAGTATTACATTTAAAATTCATGGAGAAGAAGCACAAGTGATTCACGTTGAGTAACCCAGGAACTATCAAAACAAGATGGAAGGAGAACAAAGAGTCACTATACCAAAAAGAACTTGCTGATATAGAAGAATTTAATGAAATATTATTTGACCAAGAGTCTATGGTCAGGGGCAGGAGGAATGTACCTATTGTGATGATGGAGGAAGTTCAAGCCACTCTGAAGGAATTGACAAAAAACAGGGACCCAGGAATTGATGGCATACCAATTGACATATTTTAACAAACAGATACTGTCCTGGATGCACTCACCAGGTTGTATCAAGAAATCTGGAGCACACCCACCTGGCCAAGACTGGAAGAGATCAATATCTGTTCTTATTCCAAAAAAAGGTAACCTGAGTGTGGATATTGTTGAACAATATAATTAGTACCACATGCAAACAAGATCCTGCTGAAAATTATCCAAAAAAATGACTGGAACAACACATCAACAGAGAACTTCCAGACATGCAGACTGAATTTTAGAAGAGGCTGTGGCACTAGATATATTATACCCAGTGTTAGATGGATCTTAGCTAAAAGCAGAGTACTACAGGAATGTCAATCTGTGCATCATTGGCTATGTAAAGACATTTACTGTGTTGATCACAGCAAACTATGGCAAACTCTGAGAAGAATGCGAATCCTAGAAAACTTGTTTGTGCTCATGTGAAACCTATTCTTGGACCAGAAGGCAATCATCAGAACAGAACAAGGAATCACTGCATGATTCAAAACCAGGAAAGGTGTACGGCAGGGATACATCCTATCTCCATGCCTTTTAAATCAATATGTGAATAAATCATCCAGGAGGATGGGCTTCATGAGAAGGAATGTGGCATCAGGATTGAAGAAAGACTCATTAACAGCCTACTTTGTGCAGATGACACAACTAAGGAGAAACTAAGGCATTTGCTGCAGAAGCTCAAGGATTGCAGCCTTCAATATAGACTGAATTTCAACATAAAGAAGACAAAGAGTCTCACCACTGGGCCAATTGACTGCATCATGATAGATGGCAAAGAGAATGAGATTGTTAACAGCTTCAACTTGATTGGCTCTACAATCAACACTGCTGGTACCATCAGATAGGAAATCAAAAGATTAATTGCATTGGGAAAATTTTCTGTCAGGGGCCTCTCCAGAGTATTGAAGAGCAATGATGTCAGTCTGGAGAATAAGGTGTACCTGATTCAGGCCATGGTCTTTGCAATTACTTGCTATACATCAGGAAGCTTTACAATGACTAAGATGATAGAAGAAGAATAGATGAGTGTGACTTGCGGCCCTGAAGAAGAGTTTTGAATATACTATGGATGTTTAAGGGAGTAAACAGGTTCATCATCCTAGAGAGGGTGAAACCAGGCTACTCTTTGGAGGAAAGGATTTTGAAATTCTGTCCGACATATCTTGGGCATGTTGCAAGAAGGGATCAGTCTTTGGAGAGGGACTTTATGCTTGAAAGGGTGGTGAGATAATGCAAGAGGGGAACACCCTGGATGAGATAGATTGACTCAGTGACTGGGATAATGAGTGTGCATGTGTTATAGATGGTGAGATTGGCTCGGGATAGAGCAAGGTTCCAGGCTTTTGTATATAGGGTAACTATGAGTCTAAAGGCACTCAATGGTATATAAAACAACAATATCTGATCATTTATTTTTACTTTGGGTCAATAGAGTTTAACAATTGAGCTAATGACTAGATACATCTTTACATTGTAATTTAGAAAATTTATATTACATTATAAGACTTCCTTGAGGCAGCCATGTTGTTCCTGGTTGGCTCCTCCCAGGGTCTCCGGAAGTTCTCCTTGCCAGAAGGAGCAAGTTGGTGTGAGCACAGGAATCGTGGCAAGCTTTTGGAGTCGAGTGCTTTTCTGGGCATATGCTTGACGTGCAGGTTTGCTCTGTCCCCAGGAGCGGGAGCAAGGCAAGCCAGGCTGGGCCAAGGGTTTGAGCCAGGAGGCGGCCTTAACCCCAAAGGGCCCTCGGGCCTGTGGCCCTCGGCCAGGTTCAAATTGTTTTCCTGTCAAACATTCTTCTAGGTTGTATAGCACTGGTCTGTGCATTGCTGTACAGAGGTAACTCGTGGTTGCTGTGATGGTAAAGACTGTGCCAATCGTGGTAATGGGTACCCATGGTGGACAGTGTTGGCTGGAGCTTCCCGACTAAAACAAGCCTGGAAGCAGGAGCGGCATCCACTTCTGAAATGGCTTGCCTCCGGAAACTCTATGTACGAACAGTGCTTAGGCTGTTCATTCATAGGATCGCTATGAGTCGTCTACAACTCAACGGCACCAAACAACAACAACAAGGCTTCCTTGAGGTATGAATAGCCATTGCAGTTTGGAGGAGCAGAAACTCATACCCCAAACTTTCAAGTTAGTTTCTACTAATAGGAAACCTTTAGGACAGAATATAATTGTCCCATAAGATGGTCAAGGTTTTTTTCTTTATGGATATGGACATTCACATCATATTCTTGTGAAGGAGCTGATGGACTTGATCTTTCTGTTATTAACCAAATGTTTTAAATGGTACTACCATGAATTCTTTAGGAAAGCAACACTACTTCTTATTTTATCCTTCAATCACTGGATTGTTGAAGTTTGGATTTAGCTATCTAAATAAGTGAAAACTTTCTTTACCTTTCACGTAAAAATGTTTCAAATTCTAGATGGTGGTATTTCTAAGGCTAGTATATAGATGTTCAAGAGAATAAAATGGAGTGAATTTTGTTTATTTTTTTTTTAAATTTAGGTTGTTTATTTTTCATTTCAATTAACAT
>NW_006400101.1:359226-360440 GCF_000299155.1 Elephantulus edwardii | reverse complement strand
CTCGACCCTACCAAGCATGATGTCCTTCTCCAAGGACCAGTCTCTCCTTACAACATGTCCACAGTATGTTAGAAGGAGCCCCATAATCCTTGTCTCTAAGGAGCCACCCGGTTTAACCCTTCCAGGATAGGACTGTCTTATTTTCCTGAGTCACAGTCATTGATGTTCTGATTTTGATAACTTAATCAACTCATTGCCCTTGAATGAGAATCAACTCAGAACTGACCTTTCTGCAGTTTCTGGGACTGTACATTTGTTGCGTGGGAGGAGACTGTCCGTCTTTAAACTGTGGAATTGCTGGTCGATTTAAACCACCAGAGAGGCCTCGTGTTTGCAGTGGAACTCTCTATCATCTAGGTTACCTGTTTTTAAGTGCCTTTGAGTCTAGTATGACTTGTAGTGCCCTATGAAGAACAGATCTGAACTCTGTCTTATCCTGTGCCATCCTTATAATCTCTAATATACTTGAACTTATTGTGGTAGTCACTGTCAAGCCATCTTTTTGAGGGTCTTTCCATCTTTTTTTTTGACCTTCACCTTTCCAAACATTAGTCCACCAGTAGCTGTTGTTCACAAGTGACTCACAGTGACCCTATCTACAATAACTCTGAATCCTGCCAATTTCATTTTCTCCATCACACCTGACCTCATTACCCCAGATACTGCATAATTCATCCCATTCACAGTTTTCCTTTCTTGCACTGTCTCTCCATCTTTCTAAGTATTATGTCCTTCTCCAAAGTATGGTCCCTTTCGTCAATATGTCCTCATTATGTGAGACTGAGCTTAAAAATCCTTGCCTCCAGAGAGCAAGTTGGTTTCACCCTCTCCAGGACAAATCTGTTTTTTCCTTTGTACTCTTCCCCAGCATCAATTTTTCTTCTATCATACATATTCATTGTCCAGCTTTTCTGATGCATAGTAAGTAATTAAAATGATCATGGCCTGGCTTAAGTGCATCTTAATTTCTAGACTGATATATCTCTACTTCAATACTCTGAAGAAGTCCTTGACAGCAGATTTTCCTAATCCAATTTTTCTATAATTTTCAGTCTGTTGGTACCAAGAGAGTCAATTGTGGACCAAAGCTGGTTAAAATTGTTAACCATCTCAATGTCTTTCCCGTCTATGATGATGCTGCAAAATGTTCCAGAGGTAAAAAGCCTTGTTTATTTTGGCGTTTTTCTGTTTGTTTTGGTTTTTGTTGTTGTTGT
>NW_006400101.1:356863-358046 GCF_000299155.1 Elephantulus edwardii | reverse complement strand
GCTGGTAGTTCTCTATAATTGTGCTGTTCCAGTCATTTTTGGATATTCTTGAGCAAAGTTTTACTTATATGTGTTATTAGTGATATTGTTCCATAATTTCCACACTCTGTCTGACCACCTTTTTTTTTTTTTTTGAATGAGAATAAATATAATCTCTTCTTGTCAACTGTCCAGGTAGTTGTCTTCCAGATTTCTTGGCACAACTTCATGAGCACATTCAGTACAGCATCTGTTTGCTGAAATATATCAATTTATTTTCCATCAATTCCTGGAGCTTGTATTTCGTCAATTCCTTTAGAGCAGCTTGGATGTCCTACTTCATCATCCTTTTTTCTTGGTCATACGCTGTTTGGTTAAATTATTGTATATCAGTCAATACATTTTGGTACAATGACTGTGTGTATTCCTTCTATCTTCTTTTGTTGCATCCTGGATCATTAAATATTCTACCCATAGTGTCTTTAAGTATTATATTTCATGAATATATGGCTTGAAGTTTTTCTTCAGTTCTTTTAGCTTAAGAAACACCAAGTGAGACCATCAGTAGAAAGCATTTTTTCACTTTTTTATTGTTCATTTTAGTGAAAATATAGTTTTATACATTCTTATCCATGTTTTCACTTTACACATGTTCCAGCTTTCACATGTTTTATTTTATCACCTTCTCAAAAGTTGTTCATTGGAAATAAAATTCTGTATCTCATACATATATGATTATTTCCTGGCCATACTTCTGTGGATGTAATCCTGTTTGGAAAAAGGATGGTTGTGCCCCCCCCTTTTATATATTGAGGTCATAACAGTGAGAAAAGGTCTTATATATAGCCATTTCTGAGTTAATAAAAGACCAGGAAAAACACAGAAATCTAAAGGAAGACAAACACTATGCAATGATCATCTGAAAAATCACGTACACTAAGAATACCAGTAGTGCCTGGGCTACCAAAAAAAGAAGTAATCAGCATTGCTAAGAAAATTTTGAGCTGAATATTTTGCCCCAGAATTGTGAGAAAATGAAATTCTGCTCTTAAAAATCAGCTATTTGTGGTATTTGTTTTACCATGGTATTTATTAACTAAGATTCTACTGAAGATTATCCAGAAACAACTGGAACAGCACATCAGCAGAGAACTGCCAGAAGTCCAGGCTGGGTTTAGAAGGGGTCATGGTACTAGGGATATTG
>NW_006400101.1:326862-355927 GCF_000299155.1 Elephantulus edwardii | reverse complement strand
GACTGGTCCTTGGAGAAGGACATCATGCTTGGGAGGGTGGAGGGACAGTGCAGGAGGGGAAGACCCTCTGTGAGGTGGATTGATTCAGTGACTGGGATAATCTGGATGGGAGTGTCAGAAACAGTACGATTGACACAGGACAGAGCAGAGTTTAGGGCTGTTGTACATAGGGTCACTGTGAGTCGCGAGCGACTGGACGGCACATAACAACAACAACAACAACACTTGTAAATATAATACTACTATGAACCTTGGAGTACTATTCTCTACTAGTGCCTCAGTTCTATTTTTTTTTTGTATTCTTAGCTGTGGAGTGTCTGGGTCACATGAAATGTCTATATTCACTTTTTTAAGGAAGCACCAAACTGTCTTTGAGAGTGGTTGCACCATTTTACAGTCCCACCAACAGGGTATGGGTGTTCCAATTTCTCCACATCCTTTCTAAAATTTATTGGTTATTTTACCATCAATGCTACTGAGTGAGATGATGGTATTTCACTGTCATTTTTATTTGCAACTCTTATTGCCAGTGTAGACATTATCATCAATGTCAGATGGATCTTTAATGAAAGCAAAGACTACCAGAGGAATGTCTATCTGTGCATCACAGATTATGCAAAGGCATTTGACTGTGTGGATCACAACAAATTGTGACTAATCTTGAGAAGAATGGGAATCTCAAAATATTCAACTGTACTTATGTGAAAACTACACTTGGACCAGGAGGCAGTCATTAGAACAGAGCAAGGAAACACTGCATGGCTCAAAATTAGCAAAGGAGTGTATCAGGGATATGTTCTGTCTCCACACCTTTTCAATCCATATAAGGAATAGATCATTCAAGAGGCTGGACTTTATGAGAAGGTATGTGGAATCAGGATTGGAGGAAGACTCATCAACCATCTATGAGAGTTAAGAAGCCAAAATAAGTGGAAAATATGTTAAAGTAAAAGACTTGAACAGAAGATTCCAAATGACACTTCAAGAAGAAAAAGTAAATTATCATAATGAAGTATGTAGAGACCTAATGAACTCTGGTGACTTAGTGGCAAGAAGTTGCACTTTAATCCTGAAAGCACATAGTTCGTGTCACCAGCTGCTCTGTGGGATAAGGGTGGACAATCTCTTTCACTGCGATTAACTGCTTCTGAAAATCTGTTGTAGAGTCAGGGTGGGTTGGTTCTGATTCTAGAGTACTCAACAACAACATAACGGATACCTCAAATTGAAGAGTAAAAAGACTTGCTTGGCATGTCTCAAACTAAATGAACTGAAAAACAAATTCAATCCTCAAGTTGCAGTAGTTACAGATGCTATGAGAAAAATCTTAAGTGATTCAGGAATCATCAAAACCAGTATTTGAATTTTGTAAATAAACTATTGTTGTTGTTGTTAAAGAAAAAAAAGAAAGGTATATGAGAGGGTTTGTCTTTTCGAGAATATCATCATGGAGAGAGTGAAAGGTCATTACAAAGGCAATGGGGAAAGAAAAAAACCAAAACATGTCAGAAGAGACTAAACATTGCACTAAAGACCCTTCAGTATGAGTTGCATCTCAACATCAAAAAAACAAAATTCTTGCCACTGGATCAATAGGCAACAGTATGATAGATAAAGATTTAAACTGTCAAAACTTCATCTTTCTTGAAAACACCATCAGTACACTTGATATCCACAGTCTGGAGATCATGAGACATATTGCATTGGGCAAATCTGATGTCAGAGACCTCTCCAAATTATTTTTTTTATTTTTTATTAAATTTTATTAATTTTAATGAACATTAACAGAGATTTGGGGTTTTCATTCATTCACTGTTGCACTATTTTCTCTACCCTCTTCCCCAGTTTGTTCTTCTTCTCTTCAAATCATTAAGGAGCAAAAATCATAGTTTGAGGACTAAAGTGTACTTGATTCAGGTCATGGTCTTTTCAATCGCTTGCTATACTGCTGAATTCTAGACAATGAATAAAATTACAGAGAAGAATTGAAATCTTTGAGCTGTGGTGATGGAAAAGAGAACTGAATTTCTCATTGACTGCCAAAAGAACAAACAGATATGTCATGGAAGAAGGTGCAGTCAGAGTACTCCTTGAAAGCAAAGATGACAAAGTTTCTTCTCACATATTTTGGACATATTGCTAGGAGAGGTTGTTCCATGGAGGACATCATGCTTGGAAATACAGAGGGACAATGAAGGAGAGGAAATCTCTCAACCAGGTGGATTGACACAGTGACTACAAGAGGGGGCTTGAAGGTGTCAGAGATTATAAGAATAGTACAGGGTAGGGCAGGGTTCAGATCTGTTTTTTATTGGGTCAATATGGGTTGCACTCAACAAGACCTAACAACAACAGCAACATTTGTTCTTCACTAATGTGCAAAAACACATTGGTGAAATGAAAATATATTAATGTAAATGTTCCAAATTTATATTATTTGAAAAATATTCTAAATAAGAATTTTAAAAATCTGTTTTTAACTTCATTGACAAACTAATCTACTTCCATTTTATGATGAGATTGGTCTTGGTCCAATTCTGAACATGCATTGAGGTGTAATAGCTACTAAAGACTATAGTTTGTCTCTTTATGATAGGTTGCTTCTTGAATTTCTTCTGTGTCAGTCAACTTCTTTGGTACAGTGATTCTGTGGAGGAATGTGACATTAGGATTAGAGCAAGACTTATCAATGACCTATGTTATAAAGATGACACAACCTGTTTACTGAAACTGAGGAGGACCTGAAGCACATACTGCAGAAGGTCAAGGACTACAGTCTTCATTATGGATTGAAGCTCATCATCAGAAGACAAAGAGTCTCATTACTTAGTATATTGGTAGTACCATGATGAATATATAGGAGATTGGTGTTGTTTAACAATTACACCTTGCTCAGGTCTACCAACATTCTTGGCACTAGCAATCAGGAAGTCAAAAGATGAATTTTGCTGGGGAAATCTGCTGTCAGAAACATCTCTAGAGTACTAAAGAGCAAATGTCTGTCTAGAAACTAAAGTGTGACTGACCCAGGCCATGGTCTTAGCAATTACTTGTTATTCATCAGAGAGCTGGACAATGACTAAGTATGACAGAAGGATTGATGCTTTTGAGTTGTGGTGCTGGAGAAGTGTTTTGAAGATATCATGGATTGCCAAGAAAACAAATATGTCTGTCCTAGAGAGGGTGAAACAAAGTTTCTTTTTAAAGACTAGGATTTTGAAGCTCCATCTCACAGACTTTGGACACATGGCCAGGAGGAATCAGTCATTGAAGAAAGACATCATGCTCAGAAGGGTGGAGGGACAATGCAGGAGAGGAAGACCCTGGGAGAGATGGATTGATACAGTAACTAGGGCAATAATGGTAGGTGTTTAGAAGTCAGTGAGACTGTCTCAGGATAGAGCAGGCTTCATACATAGGGTGGCTATGTGTCACAGGCGCATAATAACAACAAGGGCTCATAATCTTTGGTAAGAAGCTCATTCAGAGGTAACAGCAGTTCCAGGCTGGGAATCATAAAGTGTTCAGCTCTGTTGTTACCTATCTTACCTGAATTTGACCCATTTTTTTCCATGTACTGTCATATGTTTAATCAGAGTGAGTTATTATTGCTGGTTAGTTATAACATAAATGAGGAGAGATGACTTTTGCTAACCATTTCTTACCAGTTGTTGTTGTTGTTGATTGCCTGCGAGTTGAACTCAACCCATAGCAACCCTATGACCAAAAGTCCTGAAGCCTTCTACAACTATTAACATTTATCCAAGTTCATAGAGTTTCCGGAGGCATGTTGTTTAGGAAGCGTATACCACTCCTCCTTCCAGTATACCTATACAAACAGGTTTAAATATCATCTGGTCACACAGGGAAGTAGGAACCAGACTTCTTTCAAACAATAAAGAAAATAGTGGTCTCTGCCAGGCCAAAATAAATTTCTCATCAATGCTCAAATAATTCTTAATTCTAGAGAGCAAGTCTCTCTCTATATTTATTTATCTACAGGGCACAATCAGTCCCTATGCCCTCATCTTGAGAATGAACTGTTTACTTCCTTCTCCAAAAGTAGGGTTTTTTTAAAAAAAAAAAAAAACCAAAATAAATAACAAAACAAACAAAATTCATAAAGTTAAAATCTTACATCTTAAACACTATCAAACATTATTACATAAAAAATTGTGGTTTATTGTGAAAAATATTTAATGCCATTTTTAATTTAAAATGTCTTGAAAATTATACCAATAAATTACAAATCACTGTGACTGTTTATTCAGTTTACTATTTTCTGTTTCTCTGTCATCAGGATTGGAGAGAGACTCATCAATAACCTGTGTTACGTAGATGACACAACTTTTCTTCCTGAAAGTGAGAAAGACTTGAATCACTTATTGCAGAAGATCAAGGAATGCAGCCTTATACCACTGGACCAATAGGCAGTGTGATGATGGATGGAGAGGAGATTGCAACTGTCAACAACTTCATCTTACTTGGAAACACAATTAACAGCAATGTTACAGTGGAAAAATCTACAGTTAGGGAACTTTCCAAATTATTGAAGAGTAGTAATGTCAGTTTGAGGACTAAGGCATGTCTGATTCAGGCCATAGTCATTCCAGTTACTAGCTATGCATCCAAGACCTGGACAATGAATAAGGATGACATAAAAAGAATTGATGCCTTTTATCTGTGGTGTAGGAGAAGGGCACAGAATATTTCATGTCAGCCAAGAGAATGAACAGATACATCTTGGAGAGGGTGCATCCGGAGTGCTCTTTGGAGGCAAGAATGATGAGGCTTTGCCTCACATATTTTGGACATGGTTCTAGGAGGTGCTATTCCTTGGAAAAGGACATGATGTTGGGAATGGTGGAGGGTCAACAAAGGAGAAGAAGACCCTCAACCAGGGCGATTGACACAGTGACTGCTAAAATGGGTTCTTGCGTGCCAGGAAGTGTGAGGATGGTGTAGGATAAAACAGGGTTCAGATCTTTTGTTCATAGGGTCACTATGAGTTGTGCTTGACTTGACTTGACAAAACACAACAACAGTGTATAAGAATGATGGAATGAAACAGTGTGAATAGAGGAATGTGTGAAATGCAACGTATACAAACAAGTGTATATGAATTTTGCAGGCAAATTAATATTAAAAATAATTAAAAAAATAAAATAGGAACTATAAGCAAATGATTACTGTAAAAAAGAAAGGACTTTTACGATCAATTTTTCCTCAGACTTAACCTTGTTCATCATTGTATTTAGGATTTAATAGTGTTAAAAGTGTTAATAAAAGTGCTTTTTACTCAGTTGAGCCAATTCCCCACACACATATAAGCATAGGAATATACTCTAGAAGCTCATGTTTAAATGCCTACCTATTATTTATTACATAAAATGGAAGAGTGATCTAACTTCATCTCTGAAAATTTTCAACAAAGCAAACCAAGCTCATTATTTTTGAGCTAATTCTGATTCAGAGCCTACCTGTAGCAGAAGCACCATTGTTTTCAACACTGTTGGAAAGTTTACGTAGTTTCTAAATCTTTACAGAAGCTGAATGTCAAATATTTTCCTTTTTATTATATGGGGAGAGTGGTAGGCTCAAACTGCCAACTTTATAGTTCTTATTTCAGTGCTTAAATGCTGCTTCTGATAAGAATATATCTTAGACCCAAAGGTATTTTTTTTTTTGTAGAATTTCTTCTACAAAATGACTAATTTCATGAATGGGTTTTGTGTGTGTGTGTGTGTGTGTGTGTGTGTGTGTGTGTGTTTATTTTCATTTTTATAGAATTTTATAGAGAACTTGGTTTCCTATTCATTCATTGTTACACATTTTCCTCCCTGCATTGCCCCCCAACCCCCGGCCCCTTTAACAAGATAGTGTCTCTCTTCTTATTTGTTCTCAACTTTTCTTCAGCCTGAAGGATTAAACTCTAAAGACATGCTAACCAACTTTACAATTCTTTTCTAAATTTCTTCTTTCTGTTGTAAGGTAAATATACCAATCCATCTCCTTCCATAAAATCTTTACTCACTTGAACAAATTGTTTTACAGGCTCAACAACTGATTACCGTTGAGTTAGAGCCAACTCATCGGTCACCCTCTGTAAGTCAGTAAATCACATGGGAGGAGATTGCCTGTCTTTCTCCCAAGGAGTTGATGGTAGATGTGCCAAAGAGAGGCTGCCTTCGGAATAGCACCATAACTTCCTACAGACTACCCCCTGGTGTTTATTACCACTACAGAGTCAATTTTTCCCCTCCTGTTCATGTTAATATATGCTGCTTTAAAAAATAAAATGGCAACACTTGCCTTTGTTTTGAGAAGTTTACCTCCACTAGACTGGTGACTTAGTGATAGAGTTATTACACGCACTGCCAAACTCAAAAGAATATGATTTGAATCCACCAGCTGCACAATAGGAGAAAGACTGACAATCTCCCATGTGAATTATTGTCTCTGAAAACCCATTAGAGGGCCTCGTACGAATCAGTTCTGACTCAACAGTGCAAAACATCAACAGCAGTACTGGTTTTAGATAAGTGTAAGTCTCTCCCAATCTGTCTAAAAGAATGAACTGTTTGGCAATAAATGTACAGTATATCAATCGTCAAGAATGTAGTGTAATCCGATTTCATTCTCTCGTGTACTCTACCCGCTGGAGTCCTGGTGGTCTAGTAGGTAAGAGGTTGCACTGTCAACCTAAAGGTAGGTGGTTCAAATCCACTAACTGTTAGATGGTAGGAAGATGGGCAATTTCTTCCTGTGCAGTTCATAGCTTGTGAAAACTCACTGGAGAGTCAGCTATGAATTATCTAATGGAACCTAACAACATTTAGCCTCTGAGACACTGTTACTAAAATGAGAGTTTGAGACTTTATGAATAATCAGTATTACAGTAGCAAAAGATTTTCTGGCACTACTAGTCAAAGGATTTACCACAACCAGAAGTACTTTTGGGGAAGAAAGTTTAGGGGAAAGGGTAGATGATTAAGTCTTAAAGCAAAAAAGACAAACAAAAAGCCCTAAAAGCATAAATGCCAAAACCTTGCTAAAGAGGCCTAAGACCTCTTATAAGAGTTCCCTGTATAAATAAGGAATAAATTACAGCTTTGAAATGAGTTAGTACACTTTTTTTTTAGTGCCTTCAATATTACATACATGGTTGAAATGTCTTAGGGCTGCTGAGTTCATTTGGATGGTTTGAAACACTCCATTCAGAAGTATATTGTTCTCTTAATGCTTAAGGGTTACATAGCAATTGCCATGATTAATTAAAACAATGTGTGTAAAGGAGACAATGCTTTCCAAAGCAGCTTTATTCCATATAGCACCCCTTATGGTAAGTTTCCCAACCTTAAAGTGCAAAGGTTCCAGGTTCCTAGGTGGCTTACATAAGGTACAATTTCACTTAGAAATGTGACACTGTAACTGTTTAATTTTTACTAGGCCCACTTTTGTGATTATGAGGACGTTATATTTAGAGTAGGGCAATTTAGGGCTGTGTTAGCCAGAGCTGATGATCATCTCTCACCTCTGACTTGCAGGTTAATGAGAAGTTCCTCTGGGTAATTGTCCTCTCTTAAGACAGCCTTGTGCTATGTAATCTTTATTGCTGTAAAATGACATTTAAAGTTTGTTTTACATGAGCAAGTAGGAGAACATTATTTCTGTAGTGAGCAATAATTATCTTCCTCCTAGCTGAAAATACATGCTGTGGGTAAATTGTGTTCATCTGGTAGCCTTTGTTTGTAAGACAAGTTAATTAAAAGAGGAATGTTGAAAAATATGTTTGCCCACTGAGCACTGATAGAGTAATAATATTATTTTACAAGAAAACATTACATAGAAAACAACTTTGGGTTTGTTTTGAGGTTATGAAATAAATGAAATCTTCCTGCAAGTAAAACCTTAATCACAATAAGAATGAACAGATGAGGCACAATATCTATTTATTCCAATCAAGTAATTAAAGTAAAAAATTCTCTGTACCCAGGTGGAATTTGTACTTTTTAGCCTGGTTTATAAAAACAGCACTGAACCTAAAGACATGGCTTTATTAAAATATCCTAGTAATATTATTTACTTAATAATGGATTGCCTGTTTTTGAAATTATTTATCTATATATTTTTTTGCTGAAAGATATATTAACTATTTAATCTTAGCACATATTATAGTTATCACATCCATATGCCTTCCAAACTACATGCTTGCAATTATACATTAAAACCTAATTTCCTATTTTTGTGAAGAAACTAGTAACTCAAAATGGACTCTATTCAGCATTTGCCTGGAATAAATTACTAATTCTTCACTAGTGAATCTTTTCTCAACAACCATCCTGAAATTAACCTTGTATAATTAAAATTGATGTCAGAGTTCAGTATTTAGACTTTCACAATAAACTTTTAAGTTTTATAAGTTTTAAAGCAGTGTCTCTAGTACTACAAAACATAGACATTACTCAAAATAACATACATATAAATAATAAGAACAATAGAACACATATACACACACACTGCATATACAATTTCATACATGTAGAATTATAATTTAGACATACATGTATAGAGGAAAAGATCCTGAGAAGATGAGTGCTTTAAAAAAATCCAAAAGTATGTGTTGGGAAGAGTAAACACAACAGATGTTATCTGAAATAAATGTTATCTGAAATAGAGGAGTTTTTGTTAGATTTTATTTTAAATAGTTTTGCATACAAAAATTTGTGTAGATTGTGCTTCACACATGCCTTCATTCATGTTGTGTTTTACATGATCATTCCCATACACTGTGTTTTATAGAATTAATCATCCTTGACCTATGTCCACCATAACTCTGTCTTCTTAGGTCCCCACTGAATCTTTCCTAATTCCTTCACACCCTCCCTCCATTCATCAAACTCTACAACCCATAGTTCACCCTGAGCATCTTCCCCTCTGCTACCTTACCTTTTACCTTGGACTTTCATTCATATTTACTAATTATTCTTCTACTCTTACAATAATGGACTTATTCAGTATTTGTCATTATGAATTACTTCACTCAGCATAATGGTCTCCAGTTGTTGCTCCTGAGTGCTGCATAGTGTTCCACTATTTGAATATACCATAATTTTTCAATCCATCCATTTGTTGTTGGATATTTGAGCTGTTTTCATGTTCTTGTGATGGTAAATAAGACTGCTAAGGACATTAGTGTACAAATTTCCTTTTGTGTCTCAGTTCTAATTTCCTTGGTTGTATTCCTTGTAGTGGACTATAAGTCTGCTGTTAGGGACCTCTCTAAAGTACTGAAGAGCAATGATGTCTCCCTGGAGACTAAGGTGAATCTGTTATAGACCATGGTCTTTGCAATGACTTGTTACACATAGGAGAGTTGGACAGTAACTAGGGAGGATAGAAGAATTGATGCCTTTGAGCTTTGGTGTTGGAGAATAGTATTGAGGGTACCATGGACTGCTAAGAAAACAAACAGATTCATCCTTGAGAGGGTTAAACGGGGCTGCTCCTTGGAGGTAAGGATTCTGAGGCTTTGTCTGATACTCTTTGGTCATGTCGTAAGGAGAGACCAGTCCTTGAAGAAGGACATCATGCTTGGGAGGGTGGAGATCAGGTGCAGGAGGGGAAGGCCCTCTGAGAGGTGGATTGATTGAGGTGACTGGGGTAGTCAGAATGGGAATGTCAGAGACAGTGCGATTGGCACAAGACAGAGCAGAGTTTAGGACTGTTGTACATAGGGTTGCTATGAGTCGCAAGTGACTCGATAGCACATAACAACAACAACAACAATAGTGGTCTGAGTCATATGAGATTTATATGTTCAACTTTTTGAGGAAACACCAAACTGCCTTCCAGAGTGGTTGTAGCATTTGACAATCCTATCAACAGTTTCTGACAGTTCCAATCTCTCCGCATTCTCCTGGAGGGAATTTTTTTGTTTATTTTCAGAACATCCATTCTTTAATAATTTTTCAAAGTAAAATAAGATCATAGGGATTAAAAGTGCTAAAATTTGCAAAAGACTGAAGTTTCGGTGACTAGATAAGTGGAGCATTGTGCTGCTAACCTATAGGTGACCAGTTTGAATCCACTAACAGCTAGCTTAGGGGAGAAATATGGGTAATCTTGCCCCATATAATTTATATTCTCTAAAACCTTTCAAGAGTTCCAATTAAATTTCAATTTAGTAACAATAAGAATCTGCCAGAAATTGAATCAAGATTCAGAAAAGGACTTAAAACAAAATTTGGCTGAAAATCTAAAACACCACTCTATTTATAATTTGTTCTGCTAAAGTTAGTAGCAGACTAGTTAAAAAGAAAATGAAGATGTAAACAGTGTCACAAATATTTGATCTATTGTACCACTCCATGACTTCTTACATCAGCTATTTCTATGTCATTCAATTTCCCTACTCCTTTATGTCCCTTGGCTTTGGTGGTCCATTAGAAGGTCTCACAGAGACTCAAAGCTGTCAGGGATATGACTCATATATCTGTGGTTGATTGGATGGTCCAGGCACAGGTGGACATTGTGTCTTAGGAAAGCAAGTGTTTCAAAAGAAAGACCTAGCAATAAGCTCCCAACTTGTCAGAGGGTCAGCCTTGGGTCAGTTCCTACTCTAAGGTACTCAACAAGAAGTAAGGTGGAGCTTGTATCAAACCCTAATCCTGTCTCCTTAATGCAAGAAATACTTCATCATAAAATAAATAGCTAATCAATGATTAGGAAAGACATTTTGAGTGAAAAACCACAACCAGAATGTTGACACTTTTGTTTTAGTGGCAATACAATAAAATTAAATAAAACCTGAAATATTAGGAGAAATGTGGGATCAAGATTGGTGGGTGATTTATCAACAATCTGCGTTATGCAGATGACACAACTCTGCTTGCTGAAACTAAAGAGGACCTGAAGCACCTGCTGCAAAGGGTCAAGGACTGCAGCCTCCAATATGGATTGAGGCTCAATGTCAAGAAGACAAAGATTCTCACCACTGGACCAATTGGCAGCATCAGGATGGATGGTGAAGAGATTGAGATTGTACACAGCTTTAGTTTGCTTGGCTCCACAGTCAACACTCTTGGCACCAGTAGCCAGGAAATTAAAAGGCACATTGCCATGGGAAAGTCTGCTGTTAGGAACCTCTCCAAAGTTCTCAAGAGCGATGGTGTCTCTCAGGAGACTAAGGTGCATTTGATACAGGCCATGGTCTTCGCAATCACTTGTTGCGCATCAGAGAGTTGGACAATGACCAAAGAGGATAGAAGAAGAATTGATGCCTTTGAGCTGTGGTGCTGGAGAAGAGTATTGAGAATACCATGGAGTGCTAGGAAAACAAACAGATTCGTCCTGGAAAGGGTTAAACTGAGTGGCTCCTTTGAGGCAAGGATTCTGAGGCTCCGTCTAACATATTTTGGACATGTTGTGAGGAGAGACCTGTCCTTGGAGAAGGACATCATACTTGGGAGAGTGGAGGGACAGCACAGGAGAGGAAGGCCCTCTAAGAGGTGGATTGATTCAGTGACTGGGATAATGGGGATGGGAGTGTCGGAGACAGTGCCATTGGCACAGGACAGAGCAGAGTTTAGGGCTGTTGTACATAGGGTCACTATGAGTCTCAGGCGACTCGATGGCACACAACAACAACAACAATTATACAAAATGAGTGACCCTGGAGGACATTATGCTGAGTGAAATATCTCGGTCACAAAAGTATAAATAGTGCATAATGCCACTAGTATGAAACAGGACAGACATCGGGTTTGGGGGTACACTAAGAAAAGAAGGGATAAATAATGTACACTGCATTGAAATCGATGAGGGAGAGAACTGCTTAAAAGAAATATATGAGTAGTTATTATTTGCATGACAACAGTCCAGAATAAGAGCTGCATAGTAAAGTAGACTGGGCGTGGGGAGATTGTATAACAACGAAAGATTTTTTTTTTCCCCCAAAGAGGAAAGCAAATATGGGAGGAGATGGGAGTAAGGAGGGAAATGTGCAACAATGAATGAATGGAAATCCATGTTCTCCATAAACTTTCTTTAAAATCTCAATATCTATGTGTAGATCATAACCAATTATGTATACCGTTTCAAAGAATGGGAATTCTAAAACATTTAATCTTGCTCACGTAGACTCTGTACATACACCAAAAAGGAGTGATTTCAACAGAAAAGAGATATGCCATGTGTGTACTCGTTGAACAGACTTACTCAAGATAAGTTGACCAAAAATATCAGAGAAACAGGACTATATTTTAAAAAAAGGAGCATTAGGATTGCAAGAAGACTCATTAACATCCTGTGATATGTAGCTTGCATATCTTGCCTGCAGAAAGTGAAGATAACTTGCAGTACTCCCTAAGAAGAAAGATCAAAGGCTTTCAGTATGGGTTGTATACTTGAATATAAAGAAAACACAGTCCTTCATAATTGGGCCAATAAGCAACACCATAATAAATTGAAAAAAAGATTGAAGCTGTCAAGGATTTAATTTTTGTTGGATTCACAATCAATATCTTTCAAAATGGAAATCAGGAAATAAAGGGAATTCTGTTACATAAGATCTCTTAAAATGTTAATGAACAAGGATATCACTTGGGGAACTAAGTTATACCTGATGCAAAAGTATTTTAAAATGCTTTTATAGAGTTGTAAAATTTGAAAAAAATGAATACACAACACTGAAGAAAAATTGATGCCATTTTATTTGGCTTTGCCAGAGAATAATATATACTACTATGGACTGCCAAAAACCCAAGTTCCCCTTGGAAGAAGTGAAGCCAGAATGCTCTTTGAAACCAAGAATTTTTTAAACTTCATGTCACATACTTTAGAGATGTTATCAGGAAGGGCTCGTTTCTAATAAAAGACATCATGCTTGATCAAGTAGAAGATGAGGGAAAAAGACAACCCTTGGTGACATAGATTGACATATTCATTTCAACACTGGGCTCAAGCACAGCAGATTTTATGAGGATGATGCAGTATGAGTGAAAGTTTTGTTATATACAACAGAACCATTCTGAGTCAGAATTCGCTTGATGAGTTCTGCTAATATGATCAAATGCTAAAAAGAGCACTTGATCATCACTGTAACAAATCAAATTATTAAATATTTCTCTTTGGAGGAGTAGGCTCTCCAGGGTCAAAGTTATGTGAAGTCTGTGAGACTAGGCAACCCAAGGCTTCTCCACTTCATTTATACTGATTGAGAGCCTCCCGAAGCGTCATTCTGAGGAGACTACTATCCCTGATAGTCCTATGTCTATGATGAAGGAGCCTGCTTTACCCTCTGAGCCTAACAAGCTATCAAGGCCAAGGACTTCTTTTGGAAGCCCAGTCACACACCTGTCACTATTGATACACTTGGTTCACTTTGGAATACCATTAAAATCACATGCACTTCTTCCAATTCCTTCTTTCCTCCATTCATTTCCAGAGCACGTTTGAACTGCATGCTACCGAGTAGCTGAGATGCCAGAATAGGCATCTGTTGGTTCAGTGCTGCTTTTGCATCCCCAGAAGGCTTTAGCCACAAAAGTGACTAGTCTGCATGGCAGCTGGACATGAACACTTTGGTAGCAAAAAGAGAAATGTGCAGGGTAGCATGACCTAGCTTTCTGGAGTCTGGCCAGAGACCACATGGAGAGGACTCTCTAGAGTCATTGCCATCATGAATGCCGCCCCGCTAATGTGCTAACTTGTCAGACACTAGATTCTTTTATCACAACCTCAAGATATTGGATGATGGGTGGTCAGTAATTGAGGAGTGAGTTCACAGAAAATAGAAGTATTAGATGTATTTTACATGTAAGTGTAATAATCTGCTACAATATATTATTTGATAACATTTGCTTTAATTGTGTTCCTGTTGTTTTTTCTTAGATAGTAATCTTTAGAAGAGCTAATATACAAGTCTTTTCTTCCATGAAATGTTTATGGGTTCAAACCTTTTACCTTTCAGCTAGCAGTCTAATACTTAGCCATTGTGTCATCAGAGCTTTCAGAAATACATACATACAATACTCCCATAGGTGTTTTTTAAATCATATGACATATTTTTTCTTTCTTTATGTTAAAAAATTATACTACTTTTAATTGAATTGTCTTCTACTCTCCTTTTTATGCTTCTTCATTTTGGTTACTTTTTTTGTACTCTCTTTCAGAGATGATGAGCTTTAAAGCTGAAGTTGTGAGATTAAATTGTACCAGTGATCAAATTTACTAACACCCAAATGTAAGTGCATGAACCAGTATATATATTTTTTTCTCAAATCCTTCCTTAGTCATTACAATTAACTATGATGTTAGCATTTGAAAGCATTTATTTTTGTTCCTAACAAAAATTACTGTAGAAAGTTAATTTTATTCTGACATTTTTATATTAATGTGAGTTGTTGAGAAGTTAATTTACAATGCTAGACAAGATCAAGGCTTTTACCCTAAGGCTATGCTATCATAGTTCCTATATTTGCTAACAGGCTAGCAAGTTGAACCTTTGAATATATAATAAATTTACAATGTCTATCCATTATATCACACTAGATGATTGTTAAACCATTCTTTGTATATTTATATGCTTTTTATATTTAGCTTCAACATCAAATGCATAAAATTGTTTCACATCAATCAAATTTCATTCTGATTATTTAAGTATTTAACCATTCTGAAAACAAATAGAATTATATAGCACAATTTATTTCACTATTAGTTTATTACAATGTCTTGCATTCAATTCATAAATTAATTAAAATAATAAAAATCTTGCAGCAATGGAGGTAGAAGGAAAGCATAGAACTAACATTTTCCAAGGTTCATTTTACAGATAGGACAATAAAGTGAACTTGAGATGAGGAATAAATATCTCATTAAAGCAGAAACAGTTTGAATAAGAATTGAGACGAGTCACTCACAAATCTTATTTGACTTTTTTTATTAGACATGATGACATCATATCATACTGAATGAGCGATACCTGTTTGCTGCCCATGAATAATATTTATTTCCAATCATATTCAAATGTCTTCCAAATAGAAATGAATATTTGTTTCCAATCATATCTAAATGTCTTCAAGAAGACAATTTTTAGAAGTTCTTAACAAAGTGAAACAAAGGAAACCATTTTTATTCTGTTAGTTTGTTTTGTGTACATTTCTACTTGTCAATAAAAAGAAAACAATGTACACTATGATGATAAGCGTACCAAGATCTGATCATACAATAGATGGTAACATTCATATGTGACAGTTTTAAGAAAGTAACTATTATTTGTGTCATAGAAAGGTTGTATAAGGAAGTATTGGATATAAATTACAGGAATATTTAAGATATATATAATTTACTCATAACAATATAAATATGGAAAATTCTTACAAATCTAGATTAAGTTCACAATTTAGAAATAAAATGTAAAAATTTTAGATATGTGGAGTCATGATGAATGTGACCAATTGTATCAACAGCAATGAAAAAAAAAATTTACTTTTTTCATCATATATTCAAACAATTTAGAAATGCTGCCTGAATCTGTCTCTGTCTGGATAGTTTCTTTGAATTTACATGCCTGTGAATATTTATTTATAAAATTTTCAGTCAGTTGTTGTTGTCGTCTTGTGCAGTCAAGTCACTTGTGACTCATAGAGACTTTATGTACAACAGCCCTAAATCCTGCTCTATCCTGTGCCAACCTTATTGTCTCTGACACACCTATCCCCACCACCCCAATGACTGAAACAATCTATCTCATCCAGGGTCTTCCTCTCTTGTTCTGTCCCTCCATCCTCCCAAACATGATGTCCCTCTCTAAGGACTGGCCACTTCTTACAACAGCCCAAAATATGTCAGACAAGGCTTCAGAATACTTTCCTCCAAGGTGCAGCCTGGTTTCACCCTCTCTAGGACAAACCTGTGTGTTCTCCTAGCAGTCTTTGATATATTCAATACTCTTATCCTGCACCACAGCTCAAAGACATAAATTCTCCTTCTATCATCCCTAGTGACTGTTCAGCTTCCTGGTGCATAGGAAGTTATTGCAAAGACTATGGCCTGGATCAGGTGCAACTTAGGCTTCAGACTAACATCATTGTTCTTCAGTTCTCTGGAGAGGTCCCTGAGAGCAGACTTTCCCAATCTACTTGTCTTTTGATTTCCTGGCTGCTGGTACCAAGAGTGTTGATTGTGAAGCCAACCAAACTGAAGCTGTTAACAATCTCAATATCTTCACCATCTACCATGACAATGTCTATCAGCCCAGGGGTGAGAATGTTTATTTTCGTGATGCTGAGCTTCAATCATATTTGAGGCTGCACTCAACCTTCAGCAGCAAGCACTTCATGTCCTCCTCATTTTCAGCAAGCAGGGTTGTGTCATCTGCATAACAGATGTTGTTGAGGAATCTTTATCCAGTCCTGATGCCACATTTCTCCTCACAGAGCCCAGCCTCAGAGATGATCTGTTCTGCATTTAGATTGAAAAGGTATGGAGATAGGACACACCCCTGGTGTACACTCGTCCTCATTTTGAGCCATGCTGTATTTCCTTTTTTTTTTGTTCTGATAACTATCTCCTGCTCTAAGTATAGGTTTTTCATAAACACATCAAAAGTTCTGGGCTTCCCATTCTTCTCAGAGTTAGCCACACTTTGTTGTAATCCACATGGTCAAATTTTTTTGCATAGTCATTGAAATACAGTTAGACATTCCTCTGGTACTCTCTGCTTTCAGCCAAGATCCATGTAACATGAGCTATAATATCCCTAGTACCCCTAGTATCCCTCTTCTAAACCCAACCAGCACTTCTGGCAGTTCTCTGTTAATATGCTGTTACAATCATTCCTATTTTAGTAAACTTGAACTCTGAAGCTAATAACAATGCTACCTTGTGACTTTAATAAAATTTAGATTGTCTGAATTTGATTTATAAGTAGAGATAGATATGAACTGCAAATTATAGTATTGTATGCTTCACGTTTTAGTAGTTCTTTGAGATTAAAGAATCCAATAAAAAATAATTATGCAATTTCCCAAAATAAACTTAAATATTTTTTAGTTTTACTTTTCTTCTATAAGATATATCTTTCACTTTCTAAGAAGGAGAACATAAATGTCTCCCTTAAGAATCATTTAAGGTTTGAAACATCATGTAGCTATGGAAAATACCAATAATTTGGTAAGATAAAATTTAATACACCAGAATATTGGTTACTAAATTTCCCTTGGTGTGTACTTACAGTTGTAAAATTTTAATTAGTTTTTTTGTTATGAACTGTAGATTTTATAGGTTCCAAATGTACAAAAAATATAAAATATTATCTTTTAAATGTAAAATATTATTTTATTATTCTCTTTTAAGATATGTAAAGATTAAACTGAAAATTGCAATAGAGTGGAAAAACGAATTAAAAAAAGAACTCTAAGTACAAAGGAAACATTTTTTGTTGCTGTAAGGTCTCATCAAGTTAACTAGGATTCTAATGGTTGTTGTTGTTATAAACCATCAAGTCACCTGTGATACATAACAACCTTAAGCACAGCACTTCTAAATCCTGCCCTTTCCTGAACCAATCTCTTTGTTCCTGACACACCTACCCCATTATTTCAGTCATTGTGTCAATTCTTCTCATCCAGATCTTCCGATCTTGTGGTATCTCTCCACCGTCCCAAATATGATGTCCTTCTTCAAGGACTGGTGCCTCCCGGATGCATGACCAACATATAGCAGATAAAGCTTAAAAATTCTTACTTCCAAGGACAAATTTGGTTTCACACTGGTCCAGGACAAATGAGTTTGTTCTCTTGGTAGTACATGGTATGTTCAATACTCTTCTCCAACACTACAACACACACAAAGTTATTAATTCTTCTGTCATATTTATTTAATGTCCAGTTTTCTGATGCAATAGCCTGGATCAGGCCTACCTCTAGCTCTAGACTGACATTGTTGCACTTCAGCACTCTGGATAGGTTCCTAAGAGCAGATTTTGTCAATGCAATTTGTCTTTTGATTTGTTGAGTGCTTATGTCAAGAATGTTGATTGTGGAACTGAACAAGCTGAAATTAACAACTTCCATTGCTTCTTCATCTATCATGATGCTGCCAATTGGTCCAGTGGTGAGAATCTTTATTTTCTTGATGTTAAATTTCAATTTATAGCAAAGAGACTGAAGCCCTTGACCTTCTGCAGCAAGCACTTTAGAGCCTAAGTTTTGGCAATCAAGGTTGTGTCATTTGCATAGAGCAAGTTGTTAAGGAGTCTTCCTCCAATACTGATGCTACATTCCTCCTATAAAGACCAGCCTCATGAATGATCTATTCTGAATGTTATTGTTATGTGTCATCTAGTCATCTGAGACTAATAGTGACCCTATGTATAACAGTTCTGAACCCTGTCTTGTCCTGAGCCAATCTCACTGTTTCGAACAAACCTACCCTCATTACCTCAGTTACTGTGCCATTCTATCTCATCCAGGGACTTTCTCTCTTACACTGTCCCTCCACCTGGCAAGCCTGACATCCTTCTTTCTTCAAGGACTAGTTCCTTTTGGCCACATTCCCAAAGTATGTTAGATAGAGCTTCAAAATCCTTGCCTCCAAGAAGCAGCTTGGTCTCACCTTCTCCAAGACAGATTTGTTGGTTCTGTTAGTGATTCATGGTATATTCAAGACTCTTCCCCAGCACCACAACTCAGAGGCATTGATTCTTCTTCTGTCATATTTAGTCATTGTTAGGCTCTTTGATGCATAGTAAGTAATTGTGAAGACCATGACCTAAATCAAGTACTCTTTAAGGATTTTGACATTCAAACTGGATTGAAGTACAACATCAACAAGACAAAAATCATTACCACAGAGTCAATTAACAGCACCATGATAGATGGAAATTCTAGTTGTTAACAATTTCGGTTCCACAAGCAACACTCTTGGCACCAGCAGTCAGGAAATCAAAAGACAAATTACATTAGGGAAATCCATCATAGTGACCCCTCCAAAATGCTAAAGAGCAAGGATGTCAGTTTAGAGACTAAGGTATACCTGCTTTACATACAGATGAAAAACGTTTGCATTCCTAATGTATCCTTTTCTTGATTTTGAGCCATGCTTGCTCTCTTCTGATGACTGCTTCCTGGTCCAACATTATGTTTCACATGAGAACTATCAGGTATTCAAAAATTCCCATTGTTCTCAATGGTAGCCACAATTTGTTGTAGCCATTCAAATGCCTTTTCATAATCCATAAAGCCCAGAGAGACATTACTCTAGTATTCCTTTGCTTTCAGCCAAGATCTATTTGACATTGGCTATGATATCCCTCGTGCCATGGTCTCTTCTAAGGTCAGATTGCAACTGGCCAAATGAGTAGAAGAGAACCATATTTATTCCCATTGCAAAAAGTGGTGATCTAACAGAGTGTGAAAATAATTGAACATATAGATAGTATCCCAAACATTGTAATACCAACACCATACTCAAAATTTATGATATATCTAGATTATTACTATCATTGTAATAATTATCAGTATAACTCCTTAATGATCTTCATCTCTGCCAGTGTTACTCTACCTTACCAGCAAGATATCTTTTTCCAAGAGCTGGTATCTCCAGATATATAGCATAAAATGTGAGATGACATATCATCATCCTTGCCTCTAAGGAGCACTCAGGCTCCTTTGTCAGTTTGTGATACATGCCATCCATACATTTCACAAATATCATAGTTCTAAGATACTGATTTTTCTTCTCTTTTCCTTATTCATTGTTCAACATTCAAATGCATGAAAAACAATTGATATTACCTTGGCTTGCATTAGAAGCAGCTTAGTCTTTAAAATGATTTCCTTATTCTTTAGCTTTTAAAAGGGATTTTAGGTGTGCAAGGAATTGCACTACCAATCCAAAATCAAGATGTTCAAGTCCACCAAGGGCTCTATGTAAGAAATTTAGGAAATCACAGCATCTGAAAATCTAATATTGGATCAGTAGGCGCTAATTATGTTGATATGACAATGAATTTATGAAGCATTTTTTAGCACTTGAAGAGGTACTTGACAACAAATTTTTCCAATACGGCACAAGCATTGATTTCTTGACTTTCAACCTTTGATTTCATGGATGTTGATTATCGATCCTAATAAAATTAAATCCTTGACAACTTCAGTCTTTTTTCTGTCTATTATAATTTGTCTCTATGTTCAATGATGGAGATTTTATTTGACGCTGAGATGTAACCCATATTGAATGTTATATGTACTCTTTAGTCAATGATAAATAATAATAGAATACAAAGTGAAAGGAAAAAAAGTACAGAAGAGTTAAGTTTAGGGGAGCTATTTTCATGGTAAAGGTGAGTCTTTTTGGTAAGATTAGAAGATGAAGGACTCCTCAAAGTAGAAAAACATGAAGTTTAAAGTTAAGAAGAGTCTTAGAATCTAATGAGTACACAAGACAAAGTGAATATATTTCCCTCTTGTCAAATAACATCATTGCTAAGTAACAGTGGATTCTGAAAATTTACTTGAAATTAATTTGTGTATAAGTTTAGAAAATCAACTGAAATACAATTTTTTTTCTGACTTAAAATAGTCATTTTATAGAGGCTATCATAAGTTTCTGTTTACCTAATCAGAACATTATATATGTGTTAAGATAAAAAAACATTTTTTATAAAAGTTAATAGTGAAGATACAAGAGATAAAAATTAATGTTTGCCAAATTGACAAAAATGAAAATAAAACAATCAAATACTATAGCCATATTTGGATTAGCACATCAACTAAAAATGTATGCTAAAATGAAAATCAATAATATTTTTATTACAGTTGACCTTTTTAAAGAGTTATTAGGGGCTTGGTAACAAATGTATTAAGTTTGGAAATAGTTCCTGAGAGTCACTGACAAGCAATTTTATATCTACACAGACACAAAGTCAAATAAATTTTAGTTGTCTATATAGTATCAAGTTGACCATATGTGTTCCAAAATAAGGCCATCTCATATTTGCATCACAGAAATAAATGAAACTGTTATACTAATTTAAGAAAAAGATAGATGAAGTGGTATTTATAAAACTAAGATCAAATTTGAAACTGATGTTATTATGTATGTTTTAATATCTGGAGAGATGATAGAAAAGTAAGGAATATACATTGTCTTAAATATCCTTTTTTAAAAAAAATTTAAAAAATTTTTACAAAAATTTAAAAAATTCCTAGCATCAGCTGAGAGAAATGTAACAAAGATATAAGCAATAACAAGGAAATTATATCTTTACGTACTTCTACAGTAGAATTTATGTACTAGAGACATTATCACCAATGTCAGATGGATCTTGGCAAAAAGCAGAAAGTATAAGAGGAATGAGTATCTGTATTTCATTCACCATGAAGAGGCAACAGGGCAAGTAAACACGGTATGATTCAAAATCAGGAAAGGAGTGTGCCAGGGATGCGTCCTGTCTCCATACCTTGTCAATCTATAATGTTGTTCTTGTCATGGGCTGTCGAGTCACTTGTGTGTGATTCAGAGTGAACCTAATTTAAACAGCTTTGAACCCTGCTCTATCCTGTCCCAACCTTAATGTCTCTGACCCATCTACCTTCATCACTCCAGTCACTGAATCAATCCCTCTCTTCCTCCTTGTGCTGTCACGGTGTCCTAATCCAAGGATAAGTCTCTTTTAGCAACATGCCCAAAGTATGTCAGATGAAGCTGCAGATTCCTATCCTCAAGGAGCAACCTAATTTCACTCTCACTAGGACAAATCTGTTTGTTCTCCTAACAGTACGTGGTATGTTCACTCTTCTCCATCACCATAGCCCAAAGGCATCATTGTCCAGCTTTCTAATTCATAACAAGTAATTGCAAAAAATATGTCCTGGATGAGGCACACCTTAGTCTCCAGACTGATGTCATTGTTCTTCAGTACTCTGGAAACATCCCTGGCAGCAGACTTTCCTAATGCAATTCATGTTTTGATATCCTGGCTGTTGATATCAAGAGTGTTGATTGTGGAGCCAAGTAAACCAAACCTATTAAGAATCTCAATCTCTTCACTGTCTATACTGATGTTGCCAATCAGCCCAGTGGTGAGAATGTTTCTTTTCTTGATTTTGAGCTTCAATCTATACTTAAGGCTGCAGTTCTTGACCTTTGGCAGCAAGCACTTCATGTCCTCCTCTATTTCAGTTAGCAGGGATGTGTCATCTGCATAACACAGGATGTTGATGAGTCTTCCTCCAATCCTGATACCACCTTTCTTTTTGTAGTGTCCAGCCTCATCGATGATATAAGCAGAACAGAAGTGCTTGCTGCAGAAGGTCAAGGATTGTAGTCTTCATTATGGATTGTACTCAACATCAACAAGACAAATATTCTCACCACTGGGCCCATTGTTAGCAGCATGATAGATAGAGAAGAGCTTGACATTGTTAACAATCACAGCTTACTCAGATCCACAGCCAACACCGTTGGCACCAGCAGTTAGAAAATCGGAAGATCAATTGAATTAGGTAAATCTGCTGTCAGGGATCTTTCCAGAGTACTAAGAAGTAACGATATCAGTCTAAGGTATGCCTGATCCAGTCCATGATCTTGACAATTACTTGCTATGCATCAGAGAGCTGGACAATGATTAAGGATGACAGAAGATAAATTGATGCCTATGACTTGTTACTAAGAAGAATAATGAACATACCACGGATAGCCAAGAATACAAAAAGGTCTGTCTTGGAGAAGGTACAACCCAATTTCTCCTTGGAGGCTAGGATTTTGAAGTTCCACCTCACATATTTTGGGCCTGTGGCCAGGAGGCACTGATCCTTGGAGAAGGACATCATGCTTGGAAGGGTGAAGGGACAGCACAGGAGAGGAAGACTCCAGATAAGTTGGATTGATACAGTAACTAGGGCAATGGGATAGGTGTTGGAGTCAGTGAGAATGGTTCAGGACAGGGCAGGTATCAGAGCTGTTGCGCATAGATAGAGAAGCTATTAGTCACACATGCCTCAACAGCACAAAACAGCAATATTGGTATGTTATACATACTTACTTTCTTTGTTATATTTATCATAGAAAAACTGTCAACTTATTAAATTTTAACAGTTTACTTGGTATTTGCAAATACCATTAATTTTATAATCATCTGTCACAAAAGTTAAAACACATCTGTTTTGGGTGTGTCAGATGGAGAAATAAAATACAAAGGGGGGAAAAACAGTTTCTTTGCCTTATAGCCTAACAAGAGACTATCAATTAGAAGTCTAGTTCTGCCCATAGAAAATGTTATGAAGTTGTCTGTTAAGTAAATTTGTAGACTATTTAAGACAGTGCATTTTATATTTATAATATTTTGAGACATAACAGAGTAATATGAAGGCTCCATTGGAAATATTTAACATCATGAGAATGCAAGTATGAAGGAATTTGAAGTATTTGGTCATCAATAAATGGATTTAGGACATGTTTGTTGGGGTTTTTTTAGCAGTAAACAAGACTGATAGATGCTGTTGTTTTTGTTGTTGTTGTTTTTTAGGTGTAGTCAAGTCTACTACAAATAATACTGATCTATGAACAACAAATTGGAACTATGCTCTATTTTACACCATCCTCATATCTCTGTCATGCTCAAGCATGAAAAGCACTGGTCAGTTCAATTTGGCATAACCTTACACCCTCTGTAGGTATTATTGCTAGTTGTCATCCCGTCAAATTCCAACTCAAAGTAACTCTATGTACAACAGTAAAATACATTGTTTAGTTCTAGGTCATCTTCTTAGTGGGAAAATACTGAAGTCTTTTGTTATAGTTGTTGAGCTAATATATCTAAAATACAAACAAACATAAAAACAAAACAAAACAATAAAACCCACCAAAACTCTCCCCCATCATCTCTGGCAATCTACTTTATGGAATTTCTTGCCCTTCTCCAATAAGTAATCCCTCTTAATTGATACGATGACTGTAGCACTGGGCTCAAATGTGTCACTGATAGTGAGACTGGAACAAAATAGGGAAGATTTCTGATCCATTGTTCACAGTGCCACTATGGCTCACAGTCTGCTCAATGGTACATAATCATCATACTAATAATAATAACAACAATAAAATTACTTGTCAAAAGGAGTGGTTTAGTAGTAAGGAGCTGCACTGTCAACCAAAAGACACGTAGTTCAAACCCACCATCTATGCCACAACAGAAACTTGAGAGATGTCCTTATGGGCAATTTACTGCCTCTGAAAACCCACTGGAGGGTCAACAATGAGTCAGTTCCCACTCTACAGTTCATAACAACAACAGTTATAACTGTTAAAATAGAACAATGACCTATTGTAATATATCATGCCAAAAATTAAATGCAGGAATTTAAAAGGGAAGAACATTCTTGACATTTCTCAAATTGAAAGATATGAAGAACAAATTAAAGCCCCAAATTGTAATACTGAAGGGTTCCATGGACAAAATAATGTGGAAAGCATCAAACGAACATTAAATAATTATACAAAGTCATTGTTTTTGTTGTTATGTACTATAGAGTCATCTGCACTCATAGCACCTCTATGTACAATAGCTCTGAAGCCTGCCCTATCCTGAGGGAGTCTTACTGACTCCAACACAATCATCCCTATTACCCAGGCTACTGTGTCAATACATGTCATCCAGTGTCTTTCTTTCCTGTACTGACCCTCCACCCTTCCAAGCATGATGTCCTTCTCCAAGGACTTGCTCTACCTGGCTACATGCCCTAAGTATTTGAGACAGAGCAGACCCGTTTGTTCTTTTGGTGGTCCATGATATTTTCAATATTCTTCTCCAGCACCACTCTCAAAGGCATAGATTCTTCCTCTGTCATCCCAAAATTAAGTGTAGACACTAAAGAGATGGTATTTCAACCCAAAGGTTCAAATCTGTCAACTGCTATGTAGGAGAATTATGGGCAGTCTCCTCCCATGGAATTTATTACTTCTGAAAGCCTACTGGAAGATCAACTACGAATAAGTTCCAACACAATGATACGTAACAACAAAAACAAACCATTTCAGCAAGCAGTATGATTAAAAACCAATACTAATTAGAGAAGAAATCCAATTTTCTTAAAAAGATAGGTCCAAGAGTTTATGGAATGCCAATTGAGGTGTTTCAGAAAACAGATATAGCAGTAGACTTGCTCTCTAGCCCATGTTAAGAAGTTTGAACCCTTGAGCAGTGAGTTCTCTGGGAAAGACGAGTCTTTCTGCTATCCACAGGACCAGAGAGGACTTCAACAGGAGTGGATGCCCTTGACTCTCTTGGATCATTGAGTTCTCCAGCCAAGGTGAGTTTTCCCACTCACCCTGGAACCCAATAGGGCACCAGACAGTGAATTGCTCCCATCAACTCTGGAGTAGTGAGCTACACCAACAAGATAAGTCTTCTTACATTCTCTGGGACTAGAGAGGACTTCTGGCAGGGTAAGTTGCCTTCCAATCCTGGTTCAGGGAACTCTTCAGCGAAGTTGAGAGTCTCTGGCTTACGGAGGACCAGAGAGGACTACAGGCAGGATAAGTTTCCCTACTCTTCCCTGAATCAGTGGACTCTCCAGCTAAGGTCACTCAACCTGGGAATTGTGATGATGTCTAGGCAAGAAAATTTAATCATAGCACTGATAGGGAAGAAGCAAGTTACCTCACAGCCTACACAAAATCAAATCAAACTATCACCCCCAAAATGTGAACAAAAGACAGGATCAATGGACTTCCTGCAAGTGTAAAGGCTGATAGAACTTCCTGACACAGAATTATAAAAAGAAAAAAATAAATTATCAAATATTATCAAATACTAGGTGAAAGGAAAAACTTGAAGACTTGTAGAAGGCTACAAGAAAAGCTCAAGAGGAATGTAAAAATTAATACAAGGCAAAGCAGACACATCCAGCATATGGGCATGCCAGAATGGAAAAATACTGAAAGGTTGGGCCACTCCTTAGTGTCACCTGTATGCGGCCTCTGGCTTCTTGAAGAGAGACAGGTATAGAAGGCTTCATAAGCTTGTGTCTTTCTCTGTGCCCCAAGTGAGGGTCAGCAGAGTGGACTTGCCAGATAAACTGGGAGTCTCTGGCCCAGAATTGGCCAGTATTTAGGAGTGCCAGAATGGTAAAATACTGAAGAGCTCAAGGGCCACAGACAGAGAGAGATGAGTTGGCTTAGTGGACTGAAAGCGATGCTATCAAGCCAAATGTGGGTGAGTCTAATCCGCAGCCCTAAGGCCTGTTTTTCATTGTTTTTGTTAAAACAGTCTTTAGGTCATATAGCCCTGGTGTGTGCACTTGCTGTTCAGAGCTATCTAGTGGTCGCTGTGAAGCTTAACACTGTGACACTGATGTGTCAAATGTGATAGCAGTTATCCATGGTGGACAGTGCTTGGTGGCATTCCGAAGTTGAAACAAGCTTGGAAGCAGGAGTGGCATCCACTTCCATAAATAGTCTACCTCTGGAGCCCCTATGAACCTGGAGAAACGATGAAAGTAATGCATGCAAGTGTTAAGGACTTTCGTTCATAGGGTAGCTGTGAGTCACCTACAATTCAACGACACTTAACAACAACAAAAGCAATCACTTTAACTCCTCTATAATCCATTCCTATGCTAGGAAAGTCATGTAAGGAAATTATAATTTAGACATGAACTGAGATATGCACATGTATGTTCTTAGAAGTGCTATTTACAATAGCAAGGAAATGGAAATAGCCCATATGTCAATCAAAAAATGGATAGAAAAAGTGTAGTAAAGTCACACAATAAAATACTACGCAGCTCTAGAAACAATTTCTCAAAAGACTATATTACCTGGGAAATTGTAGAGAGCATTGTTTAGTCAAATAACTCAGCCATACAAGGACAAATAGTGCAGAAACCGTTTACTGTAAAAATAGAAGGATAATTGAGTAATATTTGGATAAAGGAAAGGAAAAGGAAAAGTGAGAAGGGGCAGAAAAGGGGGATAACAGAAGGTAGTGAGGGTGGTGGTGAAAGAATATAAAAGTTTCAGGAGTAACTTGAAAAGATAGGAAAATATTAGATATATTATCAATAGGAATTCATGATATAAAATACAATATATGTGAATGATTTTATAAAGCATAAAGTATATAAATGAAACATACTATAAAATATAGTGAAAAATATGTATGAAAGATTACATGAAACATAATGTCCACTACTGAAACACTAGGTATATGAATGATTGTATGCAAACCACTAAATATATTGGAATTAAAAAAAAAACTCTCATATCAATGTTCAACCTATCATCAACAACAGGTATTTACTGCTTGCCTTTTCTTCATTCTAGGACTATTTTTAAAATGAAGATGTTACTTTCTGAAAATATACACAATGTATTCAACACTCTTGGCACCAGCAGCCAGGAAATCAAAAGACGTATTTCAATGGGAAAGTTTGCTGTTAGGGACCTCTCTAAAGTACTCAAGAGCAACGGTGTCTCTCTGGAGACTAAGGTGTGCCTGATATAGGCCATGGTTTTTGCAATCACTTGTTATGCATCAGAGAGTTGGACAATGACTAGGGAGGATAGAAGAATTGACGCCTTTGAGCTGTGGTGCTGGAGAAGAGTATTGAATGTACCATGGACTGTCAATAAAACAAACAGATTCACCCTAGAGAGGGTTAAACCAGGCTGCTCCTTGGAGGCAAGGATTCTGGGCTTCGCCTGACATACTTTGGACATGTTGTAAGGAGAGACAGGTCTTTAGAGAGGGACATCATGCTGGGTAGAGTGGAGGGACAGCGCAGGAGGGGAAGACCCTCTATGAGGTGGATTGATCCAGTGACTGGGGTAATCGGGATGGGAGTGTCAGAGGCAATACGATTGGCACAGGATAGAGCAGGGTTTAGGGCTGTTGTACATAGGGTCGCTATGAGTCGCAAACAACTCAACGGCACATAACAACAACAACAACAACAACAATGCAAATATACAGTTAAGGATACTTGTTTCTATTTGACAAAGAAGGAAGCAATTTACCTTTTAGTAAATCAGTGTTTTATATACACTCTGAGCACAATTAAATGACATAATAATTAGTAATTTAATTAAAAAAATTACATGACTCTGTGACTCGATAACACTTAACAGCAACAACAACAATGGTTTGATGGAAGCTTTTCCATACTTGGTTAAAGATTGCTATGAATTAAGCTTATTCTTGATAATACAACATTTTCATTGAATCTCTTCATATTTCCCCTTTTTCATTTTATTACTCTTGTTGTTAAGTCTCAAGTCTCTGAACTCTGTTCAATAACTATTGTCATTTCTTTATATTCATAGAGTTTCCAGAGGCTTGTTGTTAAGGAAGTGGATACTTTTCCTTCTTCCAAGCCTGGAGCTCCACTAAACAGTACCCACAATAGGTGATCATTACAGCATTTGGCACACCAGTGTCACAGCATTCAGCATCATAGGAAACCACAAATTACTTCAGTACAGAAAACTGACAGACCAGAGCTGGATATCATAAGAGACTCAAAGTAGCATGATATGTTCAGAATAAGAATCACCGAAATCCTGATGGCTTGGGACTTAGGCCATCACATCAGGGGCTGGTCAATGGCAGACGGGTATTAAATGCTGTAGGCAAAAGTAGGAAGGGATAGTGGTGGAGTAAGGAAGCGGGGGTGGTCAGCAACATTGAATCTATTTGTTATTGCTGTAACTGGGTAATTGTCTTTCACATGCTCTTTTCTGTGGAATGCTTGTCTGTCTGATACTATTATACATATTTAAAGATTGAGAAAGACTAGAATTCTAGAAGGATTGGCCATCCACTTCCAAAAAAACAGGCCTTCAAAAACCCTATGTACAATAGAGCACACTTAGACTATCGCTTGGACTAGCAGGCATGGAAATTGAGACTGAGATCTTAGAAACGGAAATACAGAGTAGAAGGAACAGCTGTAAGCAGACACTAGTGATTGGAATGTGGAACATGAGAAGCATGAATGTAGGAAAATTGGACATTGTTAAGAAAGAAATGGAACACATAAATATTGACATACTAGGTATTGGC
>NW_006400101.1:322597-324198 GCF_000299155.1 Elephantulus edwardii | reverse complement strand
AATTTTTATAATTCCAGCTTTTCTGGAAGGTGTCAGGTTTTCTTGCTGTTCTTTTTTAATTTGTTGGAGATGTTGGGTAAGAGAATCAATGGTCATTTTTTTCCTGTCTTTTTGTGTGTTTGCTTAATATTATAAATTGACCTCTAATTACCACTTTGGCTGTTTATAAGAGGTTTTGGTAAGTTGTGTTTTCATTGTCGTTTGTTTCAAGAAACTTTTATTTCAATTTTTATTTCTGGTATTTTCCAGTTATGTTCAAGCAAGGTGTGGTTCAGCTTCTGAATGTATAGTTTTTTCTTCTTTATCTTCCTGTAATCAGTTTCTAATTTCATAGCACTGTGGTCTGAGAAGATGCTTTGTATTATTTCTATGTTGGGTGGTTTCTTGTTTTTTAGGTTTTTTGTTTGTTTGTTTTTTAGTTTATTAATGCTTGCCTTGTGAACTAAAATGTGATCTATTCCAGAGAACATTCCATATACATTGAAAAAGAACATATACTGTGCTTTTTTTGAGTGCATTAACTTATAAATATCTATGTGGTGACGTTGGTTCATTGTGTGGTCTTCAGCATCTTTGTTGAGTTTCTTTCTGGTAGTTCTATTTTTTCTTTAGAATGGTGTGTTGAAGTCTCCAACTACTATAGTAATGTTGCCCCTTTCCTTTTTCAATTTTGTTAATATTTGTTTTATGTATTTTGCAAGTCTTTCATTTGGTACATAGGTGTTTAATATTATTATGTCTTCTTATTCTACTGACCTCTTCATCATTATGTAGTGTCCTTCCTTGTCTTTTATGAAGATTTTTGCATTGAAATCTATTTTTCAGAAATTAATATTGCCATTCCTGCTTTTTTCTGGTTGCCATTTGCTTGGTATAATTTTTTTGCCACTCTTTTAAATCTTTCTTTATCTTCATTTTTCTGGTGTGTCTCTTGTAGGCACCATATTGACGGATTTTAGTTTTTTTATCCAATCTGCTACTCTGTTTCTCTTCAGTGGTGCATTTGAGTCATTTATATTCAGTGTGATTATTGAGAGGCAAGGTTTCATTGCTATCACATGTTGAGTTCATTTCGGTGTTGTTGCTACTTACTTCGGTCCATCCTGCTTTCTGTGGCACTTCTGTAAGGAGGACATCCTTTAGTGTTTTCTGCAATGCTGGTCTTGTTTTTATGAACTCCCGTAGGTTCTGTTTTTCTGGGAATATCTTGATCTCTCCCTCATATTTGATGGACAATTTCACTGGGTATAATACTCTTGTTTGTTGTGTTGAGTGTTCCATACATGTAATTCCATTGCCTTCTTACTCACATGGTTTCTGCTGAGAAATCAACTCATAGTCTTATTTGCTTTCCCTTATAGTTTACTCCTTGTTTCTTCCTTAGTGCTTTCAAAATTATCTCCTTGTCTTTGGTTCTGGTAAATTTGACTATACTATGTCTTGGTGTTTTTCTTTTGGGATCTATTCTATATGATGTTTTCTCAGCTTCTTGAATATATATTCTCTCATTCTTCATTATGCCTGGGAAGTTTTATTCTAGTAATTCTTCCACAATATTTTCGATACCTTTACTTGCTTCTTCCTCTTCTGGAATTCTGATT
>NW_006400101.1:307582-322497 GCF_000299155.1 Elephantulus edwardii | reverse complement strand
CTGAAACATAAGTCCACATATTTTGAATTGTGGTTTCTTGTTTTCCAGAGCCTCTAATGCCTCATTGTTTTATTTGCATATTTTTGGATTTTTTTAAGCTCCTCCTGGTTTTTGTTTGTGGTGTTCTGTAATTCTTCAAGTTTGTCTTTCACCCATTCAAAATAGTGTTTTTTTGTTTTTTTTTTTAAATCTGTGTCAGAAAGTTTCATCAGACTTTCTGGCTTCAGGAAATCCATTGATACTCTGTCACTTTTTTTTGTTTGTGACATCTTGCTTTGGGCTTGTGTGAGGATTGAAGTAGGCTGCTTCTTACGTGACATTGCTTTGGTAGATATTTTTCATGTCTGAGGCCATATTAGATTCTTAATCTGAAGTCACTACTCTAGAATAGGGTGTGGCAACTATTCTGGGGATTAATTGCGAAAAGGCCTATGGAAGTAACCTCCTCTATTAGACAACTGTCACAGTTGGAGTAGCCCGAGGTGCTCTGTGCTAAAGGCAGTTGAGGGACTGGACATGAGGAGATTCAGGGAGAGGACAGAGACCTGATTGGAAAACCAGGAAGCCTTGGTTTTCCCTTAAATAACAAGCTCCAGTTACCTAACTCTCTTTTGATTGAGCTTCAGGGATCCCCCGTGATCTAGCTAAACAGCAGTGACCCCTCACAAAGTACTTCAATCAAGTACCAGCATCACTCCCAGTGCAGGTTGAAAGTGGCGTTCTGGGCACTGACTAGTGGGGTTGGGACCAGAGTTACAGGCACTGTCCAGCAATGATGGGACTGGAGTTCCAGATTCACACTCACTCAGGCTTCAGTTTTTTTTATTTGCACCAGTATGTTGCTCCCTGACACATGCATGAGTAGCTCCCCTGTGCACGCTTAGAGTCAGCAAGGAGCTTCCTGGCACACATGTGGCACCAGCAAACTGCTCCCTGGCACGTGCCCGGCATCAGCAAACAGTTCCCTGGCCCAAGCCTGGAATCAGAAAGCAGCTTCCCAGTGTATGCCTAGTGTCAACAAGCAGGGGCCCAGCATGTGCACACAATTGCTTTTGATTTCTCTCACTCAAATTTCAGCTGTCCATCTCGCTGCTGTGTATTGTTGCCTCTCCATCAGGGCTGCCATTTTGTCCCGATTTACTTCTTTCAATGAACAGTTGCAGCCTTGGATGTATTCACCAATCTATGCCACGAAATTTGGAGGATGACTTTCTGGCCAATGGCTTGGAAGAGGTCCATTTTTTGTTCCCATTTCTAAGAAAGGTAATAAAACTGAATGTGGAATTATCAATGTCACTGATATCACATGCAAGCAAAACACTGCTTAAGATAATTAAAAAATGCCTGAAACAATACATAGGTAAAGAACTGACAGAAGTTCAAGCAAGATTTAGAAGCCATGACACCAGGGATATCATTGCAGATGTCAAATGGATTCTGGCTGAAAGAAAGGAATTTCAGAAGAATGTTTATTTGTACTTTTTTGACTCTGCAAATGTGTTTGACTGTGAGCATCATGTCAAGTTGTGGTGACATGGAAAAGAATAGAAATCCCAGAGCACATAATTGTGCTCAAGGGAATCTATACATGGATCAGGAAGCTGTTGTGTGAATGGAACATGGGAGCATTGCATGTTTTGGAATAGGGAAGTGAGTGTGTCAGGGTTGTATTCTCTCTCCATACCTGTTCAATCTATATGCTGAACAAATTTTCCTAGAATTTGGACTCTCTGAAGTGGAGTATGGCATCCATATTGGAGGGAGACCTATTTTCTGCAGGTGACACAACTTTATTTGCTGAAAGTGAGGAGGACTTGAAGCACTCATTGAAGGATATAAAAAAAGGCAGACTTCAGTCTAGATTGCATCTCAATATCAAGAAAAAAAAACCATTCTTACTACTGGACCAATAGACAGTGTTATGATGGATGAAGAGGAGATTGAAACTGTCAACAGCTCCATCTTGTTGGATCCATAAGTAACGCTCTTGGTATGAGCAGTCAGGAAATAAGGAGACACATTGCACTGGGAAAATATGCAGTTAGGGTCCTTTCCAAATTATTGAGGAGTAGTGATGCCAGTTTAAGAACTAAGCTGTGTCTGATTCAGGCCATAGTCTTTCTTATTACTAGCTTTGCATCTGAGACATGGGCAATAAATAAGGATGCCAGATGAAGAATTGATACTTTTGAGCTATAAACACTGAACATTGGAGAAGAGCTCTGAAAATCTCATGGATGGCCAAGAGAATGAACAAATATATCTTGGTGATGGTGCAGCTGGAGTGCTCTTTGAAGGCATGAATGTTGAGGCTTTGCCTCACATACTTTGGACCTGTTGCTAGAAAGTGTTATTCCCCTGAGAGTGACATAATGTTAGGAAGTGTAGACAGTCAATTAAGGAGAAAAAGACTCTCAACCAGGTTTATTGGCACAGTGACTACTGCAATGGCTCTGTGTGTCAGGAAGTGCAAGGATGGTGCAGGACAGAAGAGGGTTCTGATCTTTTGTTCACAGGATTGCTATGAGTCATGGTAGACTTGAAGACACCTAACAACAACAAACAACAATTTCAAAAAAAATACACACTTAATATTAACTAAATCCTTCTAGGAGAGCTCTGGTGACCTAGTGATATGAACTTGTGATACAATCTCAAAGACACATGGTTCAATTCCTCCTGCAGGTCCCTTGACGAAAGATGGGCATTCTCCTCCTTTGCAATTTACTACCTCTGAAAACCTGCTGGGGGTCAGCTATTTATCAGTTCCAACCTTACAGTACCTAACAACAACAAAGTCTTCTAAATGCATAATAAAATAAATATTAGAAATAAATAGGTACTGCTTTAGTGCCATTTTTGTGACTGTTACTAAATTTACAAATAATATAAATAAACTATTTATATTTTATGAGTTGCTGTTGTTGTTGTTAAGTGCTGGTGAGTTCAACACAACTCATAGTGACCCTATGAATGAAAGACCTGAACCCTATTCTATAACAATCATAGTTTCTCTATCTTCGTAGAGTTTCCAAAGGCATGTTGTTTAGGAAGTGGATTCCATTCCTGCTTTCAAGCCTGGGACCTCCATAAACGTTGTCCACAATAGGTCACCAATATGCCATTTTACATAGCAGTGGCACACCATTTAGTAGCAGAGCAAATCCAAGTTACCTTATCCATTTCATTTTAAAAGTATGTACTTATAAATTATGTTGATTAAATATGGTTGTTGTTCTCCAGGGTCGTTCATTTTGCATAATATTTCATGAGTTCCTTGTTTTTCAATGTTGCATAGTAATCCAGTGTGTTAATATGCTAGAATCTCACTATCCATTTGTTTGTTGATGGACACTTGGGTTGTTTCCAGCTGTTTGCTATTGCGAACAAAGCCGCAATAAACATGGGTGTGTATATATCTGCTTCAGTGGTGATTATGGTTTCTTTAGGGTAAATTCTCAGTAGTGGAATTTCTGGGTCAAATGATATTTCTATTTGCAACTTTTTGAGAAAGCGTCATACGAACTTCCATAGTGGTTTCACCATTTTACACTCCCACCAATAGTGAATAAGGATTCCAGGTTCTCCACAATCTCACCAGCATTTGATGTTTGCTGTTCTGTTAAATTTTGCTATTCTTACTGGGGTGAAATGATATCTCATAGTTGTTTTTTATTTGTATCTCTTTTAGAGCTAGAGATTTTGAACATTTTTTCATGTGTCTGTTTGCCATCTGAATATCTTTTTTGGTGAAATATTTGTTTATATCCTCTTCCTATTTTCCAACTGGGTTATTTAACTTTATCTTGTTGTGGTGCTCGAGTATTTTATAAATTCTAGATATAAGTCTCTTGTCAGACATGTCATTACTAAATATTTTTTTCCAAATCTGTGGCTTCCCATTGTACCCTGTTGGTGAAGTTTTTGGATGTGCATAAGGATTTAATTCTTAGAAGGTCCCATTCATCTATTTTATCCTCTCCTGGTTACAGAAATATTTCAGTAACAAAAGGACAACTAGTGCATAGGGCCACTGTTGTAAAACGGGACTGACATCAGGGTTGAGGGAAGACAGAAAAGGAGGGGAGGAATGATGTATATTGCATTGAATCAGATTAAGGAGAGAACTATTGAAACGGGACATATGAATGGGTATTCTTGTGATTATAAAAGTCCATAGTAAAGGCTGAATAGTGGAGTGGACATGGGAGAGGGATTTCATAACAATGAAAGAGTTTTTCTTTTCAAAGAGAAGAGTGAAATGGAGGGGAGGAGTGGTTAGGGGAAAAAGTGCAAAAATGAATGACTGGAAACCCTAAGTCTCTAAACTTTCATTAAATTTTTCTTTGGAAATTCATTACAATCTCTCTCTCTCTCTCTCTCTCTCTCTTTCTCTCTCTCTCTCTCTCTCTGTCTCTCTCTCTCTCTCTCTTTCTCTCTTTGTGTGTGTGTGGTTTAATGTAATCAGATCAACTGTGAAGCTTAATGAAGTGTGTTTTAAAAAACAATATAAGTTCTAGCAGCAACTGAAGGCTTTGACTAAACGTGTGAAAATAATAGGCACTTCTGAAAAAATAACATCCTTAATAGATGGACACATTATAAGGGATATAGAAACTAGATACCACATAGCATAATATGATTTATTTTTATGAAGATATGCTTCTTTAAAGAAAAAGAGTGTTCCCTGTGACCATTACCATGGTTTTAAGTTTCTTTCCTTCCTTCCTTCCTTCCTTCTTTCTTTCTTTCTTTCTTTCTTTCTTTCTTTCTTTCTTTCTTTCTTTCTTTCTTTCTTTCTTTCTTTCTTTCTTCTATTCAATGCCTTTTAAAGTTATTTTATACTGGTTTACTTACAAAGTTTCTATACATTGTTTTTCAGATTGTACCTTTCTTATTTCCCATTTCCTTAATGTGGAATCTGAGGAAACTGAAAGAAAACATCTATTGTCAACATCAGGACCATATATAAAGTATATCCTTTTCTCAAAGCAAAACTGTAGAACTGATTCCTTTGAGCTGTGTAGTTGGAGACGAGTATCCCAACATCCCATGGAATGCCAGACAAACAAGCAAATATGTCTTGGAGAAAGTGCAGCCAGAGTGCTCTTTGGAAACAAAGAAGATAAAACTTCACCTCATATGTTTTGGAAATGTTGCTAGGAGGGGCTATCCCTTGGAAAGGGACATGAAGCTTGGAAATACAGTGGCTCACAGTGAAAGAAAGGAAGGCCCTCATTCAGATGGATTGACACACTGACAGACATAATGGGCTTTAGTGTGCCAGTAAGTATGGTATCAGGACATGGTTCAGATCTATTGTTCATCTGGTCGATCTAGGTCATACTTGACCTGATGACACCTAACAGAAGCAATAACAAAAAAATAAAAGGAAGGTTTTTGGTAACTATGTGACACTCATGACTTATTTGTTAGACACTAGATTGTAAAGCAAAGTATGTTTCTTAATATGTACTTTTGTGTGTTGAAAAATCAGTAGGAGAATAAGCTTTTTAAATTTTTTTTATTTTATTATATTTTTCTGTGTACCGTCAAATTGTATCTGACTGGTACAGGAGGAGATTTCCCCTCCTTCTCCAGAGAGCATCTGGTGGATTTGAACCATGAGCCTCTGGGATTGCAAAGCAGCTTCTTTCCACTAGGCCACCAGAGCTCCCTGAGAATAAACTTTTTTGCTTTGTTTGTTTTTGTCTTTTGAAAAGCAAATAGGAAAAATGTAGCCATGTGTTGATTTTGTTTTGTTTTGTTTTTAATTATGGTTCAATAAATGGTGTAAAGAACAATTCAAGGATATAAAGAAGTGATCTTTCATTGCATATATTGATACTCTATTAAAATATTAATTGAAATTATATGTATTTTACCATTATTTTAGCATTAAAGCTATACCACATTTAGATTGTTTTTCATTCAAGCACAGAATCAAAATGAGCAATGAATTAAAATTATGAAAGCATTTTCCAAAGCATTTTTGGTGAATGTATTTAACAATTAGAGGTTTAACAAGTGTAAGCTTTATTCCAAACAAAACAAGGATTAGTAAAATGCACAGTTAAATAGTCAAATGTTTATTTAAAGATGATTTTCTTGAATCTTTTTAATAGGGAATAATTATACTTAAACTGTTATTCCTCTTTTCTTTTTATAAACCTCTTCATTGCTATTTGAATCTATTGTGATGAGGGATATTATCATCTTAAAAATAACATCGGAACATTGCACAAAGCTTTATGATTAAAAATTAAAGCCGATTTTTAATAAATTTTACCCTTTTGGCAACAGATATTTATCATCATAGTTTTTTATAGAGTGATAATAATCTTAAATTAATGATTATTTTATTGGGCTTTTACAGTTTTGTTTGGTATTTGTCTTTTATACGATAGGGCAAAGGTCAATATTGACTCTGTTGAGAGTGACTACCAACTCTGAGTCGATCTTCTGACAACTTACATAAAAGTTCTTGCCTTACCTTAACTCCTATCTATTTTCTCCTTGAACTTCCAAGTAAATTTTCAGATTTTAGGCAGCTGAATACCCAGGGACTCTAGGACACTTTAGGTAATGTTTTGAGCTACTAACTGAAATGTAAGGAGTTGGAATTTCTTAGTCAGAAACTCAGTAATTCAGAATGAAGGTGATGACAATATTTGTTTGTGTATTTATTTTCTGAATTCTGGTGCCTAAATGATTGCTTTTATTTCTGTTGCAAATTCCTTTTGTAATCAACTGTAAGTAGAAATCGGGGTAGTAGGGTTGATGACCCCAAACATAGAGACATAGATATACGTCTGTGACTGAAGTCACTCTGCCAAAGGGTATTGCATGATAGTTTTAAGGAAGGAGACTGCCTATCTCTGTTCTCAGCGATTCTTGTAGATTCAAATCACAAGAGTTGCATAGTCTTTGGTTTATCAGTGTTAATTGCTCTGGACTACACCTTCAAAGTTCTCAATTATAACAGAGTTCTCTGTACTCCTAAATACCAAACTACAAAATTGACCAAAAATTTAATGAGTATCTGAAAATAAATACCAACATATAAAAGTAATACTCATCTTCAGCAGTTTTAGTTAATTCTGTTGGGACACCTTTCCTCAGCTGTTCTCCTATAAACAATCTGTCCTTATTTGGAGGTCTGGTCAGAGAGAATAAAACAAAACAGAACAAATCCCTTTTAACATTATGAAAATCCTTGCACTTGAGAATGGAGTTGTAATATGTCTTTTTATTGTTGTTGTTGATGTTGTTGCTATGTGCTGTCAAATCACCTGCGACCCATAGTGACCCTATGTACACATCCCTATACCCTGCCCTATCCTGTGCCAGTCATACTGTTCCTGACACAGCTAACCCCAGAAGGTCAAAGACTGCAACCCTGAATATGAATTGAAGTGCAACATCAAGAAAATAAAGATTATCACCACTGGGCCAATTGGCAGCATCATTATGGATGGTCAAGAGATTGAAATTGTTAACAGTTTTTGTTTACTTGGCTCCACAATTAAAATTCTTGATAACAACAGCCAGAGAATCAAGAGACAAATTGCATTAAGAAAGTCAGCTGTCAGGGACCTCTCAAGAGTACTGAAGAGCAACAACGTCAGGCTGGAGACTAAGGTGTACCTGATCTAGGCATAGTTTTCACAATTTTGTGCTATGTGCCAGGAGCCTTTGAGCTGTGGTGCTAGGAAAGAGTGCTGAACATACCATGGACTGATAGGAGAACAAACAGGTTTGTTCTGGAGAGGGTGAAATTGGGTTGCTGCTTGGAGACCAGGATTCTGAAGCTTCGTCTGACCTACTTTGGCCATGTTACAAGAAAAGACTTGTCCTTGGGAAGGGACATCATGCTTGGGTGGGTGGAAGAGCAGAACAAAAGAAGAAGACCCTCAAAGAAATGGATTGATTCAGTGATTCGTGTAATGGAAGTAGGTGTGTCAGAGACAGTGAGGTTGACACAGGATAGAGCAGGGTTTAGGGATTTTGTATCTAAAGTCACTATGAGTCACAAGCATGTATCAACAACAGCATGGCATCAGGAACCCATGGATTTGCACAAGACAGAATCTGAGAATACCCTGTTATCTTCCTTATCAGGTAACACCATTCTCCCAGAAGTCCATCAGCTTTCTTAACATCATCTTTCAGGAAAGGATATTCATTCTCAAACATGCTTCAGACATATTACTACTATATCAGATTTAGAAGAGATCCTACTGCACTTTGGAAATTATCACACTGTGATAACAGTGCAAACAGAGACACTAAGTCACAAAAGTCAGCAGAAGCTCAATGGCAAGGAACATCCCTCAGTACTGCCTCAAGCAAAATAACTTCCTGAGTTGGTACAGGAGATTTGAGTTTATATCCTCCTAAACAAGAGAAAAACAACAGCATGAGAGATCAGTAGCAGTGTGTGGTGCAAGCCATCAAAAAAAAGGCTTTTTGGACTAAGTTATCATATTAAGAGGTGGCCAGGTTTAGACCAGGTAGGCAGGAGTGCAAAGAATGGTGATGTAGCAGGGAAAGGGAAGAGACAAGACACATGTGTTTCCAGCAGGCAGTGCATATATTAGTTATATTTGTAAGGGAAGTGTCTTTTCCCCCATATGCTTGGTATAATGCTTATCTGGCAGATATTTTTCTAAAACGAAGCATCCAAATTAAGACAGACTAGGAAGAAGGATTGGCCATGCACCGCCAAAATATAATAGGCCTTTGAAAGTCTATGTAAGCAGAGCACATTTATAGTAGACTAACAAATATAGGAACTGAGGCTGAGGATTCAAATTTGGAAACTCAAAGAGGTAAGAACAGCTGTAAGAAGAAACAAGTGCATGGAATGTGAGTAGTGTGAGTGTAGGAAAACTAGACTTTGTTAAGAGAGAAATGGAATGCGTACATATTGACATATTAGGTATTAGTGAGGCGAGTTGGATTTACATGGGGCATTCTGAATCAGATGATTATATGATCTACTATACTGGAGAGGAAAGCTGAGAAAAAACGGTCACTTTCTCAGTTAAAAAGGCTGTTTCTAGATCCATCTTAAAACACATTATCGTGAGATACAGGATAATATCCATACACATACAAGAAAGACTTGCTAATACCACTATCATTCAAATTTATGTCAACAAATAGAGCAAAAGAGGAGAAGCTAGATGATTTATACGAACTGTTGCAGTCAGTAATAGATCTAACATGTAACCAAGATGCATTAATAATAATGGATGACTGGAATACAGAAGTTAGAAACCATGAAGAAAGATTAGTATTCAGAAAATATGGACTTGGCGACAAATGAGGTTGGGGATAGAATGATAGAATTCTGTACAAGCAATGATATATTCATAGCAAATACAAAAGTGCAGGATATACACATGAATTTCACCTGATGTCAGATCAATTATATTTGTAGAAGGAACCATTGGAGAAGTTCAATATCAGTAGTAAAAACTAGGCCAGGTGCTGATTGTAGAAAAAAAAATCAACTCCTTGACGGCAAGTTCAAATTAAAGCTAAAGAATGTTAAATCATATCCACAGAAATCAAAATTAGATCTTGAGTTTATCCAGCCTGAATTTAAAAACCAACTCAGGAATAGGTTTGAGACCTTGAACACTAATGAGCGAAGACCAGGTGAACTGTGGGAGGATATAAAGAATATCATTCATGAAGAATGCAAAAAGTCATTACAAAGAAGGACGAAGAAAAGACAATATGGATTCCAGAAGAGACTCTGAATACTACCCTAGAGCATCAAGAAGCCAAAGTAGAGGGAAGAAATCAAGAAGTTAAGGAGCTGAAGAGAAGATTTCAAAGGGCAGCTTAGGAAGACAAAGCAAAACATTATAATGGAATGTGCAAGATGCTGAAGTCAGAAAATAAAAAATGTCAAACTCATTCAGCATTTTTTAAGCTGCAGGAACTGAAGAACAAATTCAAGTGTGAGTTGCAATGCTTAATGATTTTATGGGCAGAATATTGAGTGATTCAGGAAGTAGTGTCTGTGACAATGGACTCAAATGTGCCATGGATAATAAGGATAAAGAGTAGGTACAGGACAGAATAGACTTAAGTTCTATTGTTTATGGGGATGCTGAGTTGTACACAACTTGATGACACTTAACAACAATAACAAGCCACTACAGCTAACAATTGAAACTACTAGACACTAGAAAAACAATACAGATATTATTTGAATATACTTCAACAGTATTTGTTTAGCACTTTCCAAGTTTGTATGCACATTTTAAATTAATATAAATAAGTTGCAAGATTTAGCAATGAAAAGCAAAGTGTTCAGTTACTCTGAAATACAGATAAACAAAATTATTTTTAATTGTTTCTCACACAAAATTTTTTCCTTGCTGAAAGTAGAGAAAAACCAAAATTCTCACCATTGGAACAATAGAAAACATCATGATTGTTGTTACGTGCTTTCAAGTCATTTCTGACTCACAGTGACCCTATGTACAGTATCCCTAAACCCTGTTCTATTCTGTGCCAATCTCATTGTCTCCAACACACCTATACTCATTACCCCAGTCATTGAATCAACCCATCTCATCAAGGGTCTTCCTCTCTTGCGCTGTCCCTCCACTCTACAAAGCATGCCGTTCCTCCAAAGGACTGGTCCCTCCTTGCAACATGTCCAAAGTATGTCAGATAAAGCGTCAGAATTCTTACCTCCAAGGAGCAGCCTGGTTTCACCCTCTCTAGGATGAACCTATTTGTTTTCTCAGCAGTCCATGGTATATTAAATACTCTTCTCCAGCACCACAGCTCAAAGGCATAAATTCTCCTTCTATCATCCCTAGACATTGTCCCTCTCCCTGACATGTAAGAAATGATTGCAAAAACCATGACTTATATAAGATGCACCTTAGTCTCCAGATTGATGTCGTTGCTTTTCACTACTTTGAAGAGGTGTCTAACAGCAGACTTTCCTAATGCAATTCATCTTGGCTGCTGGTACTAAGCGTATTGATTGTGGAGCCGAGCAAACTAAGGCTGTTAACAATCTCAATCTCTTCACTATCTATCATCTATCATCTATCATACTAATCAGCCCAGTGGTGAGAATTTTTGTGTTTTTTATTTGTTTGATTGTTTTTATATTGAGTTTCAGTCTATATTGAAGACTACAGTCTGGACCTTCTGCAACAAGTACTTCAGGTCCTCCTCAGTTTCAGCAAGTAGTGTTGTGTCATCTGCATAAGGTAGATTGTTGATGAGTCTTCCTCCATTCTTGATGTCACATTTCTCCTCATAGAACCCAGACTCTCAGATAATCTGTTCTGCATGTAGATTGAAAAGACTTGGAAATATGACACATTTCTGGCATATGCCCTTCTCAATTTTGAACCCTGCAGTGTTTCCTTGCTCAGTTCTGATGACTGCCTCGTGATCCAAGGTTCCGCATAAGCACGATCATGTATTCTGAGATTTCTATTCTTCTGAGAGTCAGCCACAGTTTGTCTTGATACACACAGTCAAATGTCTTTGAATAGTCCATGAAAGAGTTAGACATTCCTTTGGTACTCCCTGCTTTCAGCCAATATCCACCTAGTGTTAACTACAATATTTCTAGTAACACGGCCTCTTCTAAACCTAGATTGCACATCTGGAAGTTCTCTGTTGATGTGCTGTTTCAGTAGTTTTTGGATAATCTTAAGCAGAATCTTGCTTGCATGTGATATTAATTATATGGAGAAAATATTAAAACTATTAATTATTTCATATTACTTTCATCCACAATCAACACCAATCCTACCTGCAGTTAGGAGATCAAGAGATTTATTACACTGGGAAAGAAAGTGTCCTATTAACGAACTCTCCAAAGTATTGAGCAACAATGATGTCAGTTTGAAGACTAAGGTGCACCTGATTCAGACCATAAACTTTTCAATCATGAGCTGTGCATCTGAGAGCTGGACAATGAATAAATACAGCAGGAGAAGAATTTGTATCTTTGAGCTATGATGTAGGAGAAGAATACTGAATATCTAACGTACTGTTGAAAAACAAACAGATATGTTTTTGGAGAGGGTGCAGCAAGAGTGCAACTTAGAAGTAAGGTTGTTAGATGCTGTCAAGTCATGTATGACTCGTAGTGACCCTATAAACAACAGATCTGAACCTTTTCCTATCCTGTGCCAACCTCACAATCTCTGGCATACACAAGCCCATTACTACTATTACTGTGTGAACCAACCTGGTTGAGGGCATCTTCTCTTTTGCTATGCCTCCACTATTCCAAGAATTACTTCCCTCTTCAAGGAATAGTTTATCTAGCAACATGCCTGATGTATGTGATAGGCAGCTTTATCATCTTTGCCTCCAAAGAGCACTCTGGCTGCACCTTCTCCAAGATACATAGATTGGTTCTTTGGCAGTCGATCGGATATTCAACATTTTTCTCCAACACTACAATGCAAAGGTATCACTTCTTCAGTCATCCTTATTCAACGTCCAGGTCTCAGATGCATAACAAGTAACTGAAAAAAATCATGGCCTGAATCAGGTGCATCTTAGTCTCTAGACTGACATACTTTCTCTTAAGCATTTTGGAGAAGACCTTTATCAGCAGATTTAGATCCTTGTATTAAATAGCTCAACCTTAAGACACTATTATAAGTGATCTGTAGTTTAAAAAAAGTGGTACAAATGGTCAAATCACATTGTCAATATGATACAGAGATTTAGTTTGGAGTAAGATACAAATACTTTTGTTTTACATTTAGTACTCTAAGCATTTCATCATACTCTTGGTCTCAATTTCTACTTTTATAAATTGAAAGACTGCCTAGTGTGAACACTGTACTGCTTCCAATTCCAGCCATCCATGACTTAATCCTGTTTATTAAGGCAAGAAGAGACTTATCTTTAAAAAGTCTAATTCACCTCATTTCTACAAAATGAATGTCTTTATTTATGCATCATCATTAAACAGCACTAGTGCAAATAACTCTCACATTTTTCTTGAGATTCTTTCCAGAGATCAATGTTGCATAACCAGACAGTTAATACAGAAAATTGATTCTATAATGTATCCAGTAGAATTTATAGCACATCTCTGAAGCTTTGCCCGATAATTACTACGTATTTACTTGTAAAAATGCTAATCAAGTGTACATGAATTTAAAAATACAAGAAATTATTTCTTTAAGTGCCATTACTGCTAATCTCTTTCTTCGTCCTTTTAAAAAGTAGACACCTCACAGTAGACACTGGTTTTATGCACACTGTGGAATTATAAATACTCAAGTAAAATGGAAAGTTTCAGGAACATAAAAAGTAAATTTTAAATATTTGTAGGGTACAAGGCAAAATTTAGTGATAGAGTTCAACTTTGGGTTCATAAAATATTTTTAAATTATTTTGTCTATCATCTTCTTGGACAGCTATAATTCACTGTCCTTTGTTTCATCGATGCAGGTATAAGTTTTAATATTTATGCTACATTATACAGATGACACAATCTTGCTTGCTGAAACTGAAGAAGACCTGAAGTGCTTGCTGTAGAAGGTCAAGGGCTGTAGTCTTTTCACCGCTGGGTTGATTGGCAGCACCATGATAGATGGAGAAGAGATTGAGTTTGCTAACAATTACCGCTTGCTCAGCTCCATAATCAACATTCTTGTCCCCAGCAGTCAGGAAATCAAAAGACAATTTTCATTGGGGAAATCTGCTGACAGGGAACTCTCCAGAGTACTGGAAAGCAACAATGCCAGTCTAAATACCAACGTGCACCTGGTCCAGGCCATGGTCTTGCTATGCATCAGAGAGCTGAACAATGACTAAGGATGAGAGGAGAAGAATCAATATCTTTGTATTGTGGTTCTGGAGAAGAGTCTTAAACGTACTGTGGACCACCAAGAAAATAAATCATTCTTGCTTGGAAAAGGTGAAACCAAGTTTCTCCTTGGAGGCTCGGATTTTGAAGCTCTATCTCACATGCTTTGGGCACATGGCCAGGAGAGACTAATGGCTGGAGAAGAACATAATGCTCAGAAGGGTGGAGGGACTTTATATGAGAGGAAGATCCCGGATGAGATGGATTGATAAGGTAACTGGGGCAATGGGTTTGGTGTTTCAGAATTAGTGAGACTGATTCAGGACAGGGAAAGCATCAGAGCTGCTGTACTTAGGGTTGATATGGATCACAGGTGACTCAACAGCACATGACCACAAACAATTAAATTAGATAAACTCTCTTGGTCTAGTGGTAAGGAGTTGTGCTAACCCAAAGGCACTCAGTTTGAACACACCACTGCTTTATGGGAGAAAAACTGATAGTCTTCTCCTGTGTGATTCACTGCCTCTTAAAATCTGCTAGTGATTCAGGTACTGTTCCTACTCAATGAATAAGGATGATAGAAAAAGAATTGATGCTTTTGAACCGGGATATTGGAGACGAGTGTTGAGTATCTTATAGGCTAACCGCCCCCGCCCCAACATAGTATCCTGTAGAAGGTGCAACCAAAGTACTTTTTGAAGACAAAGATGTCAACACTTTATTGATCTTTAGGTGGTCCATGAGAAATGTGGTACTATTCTCCAACCCCACAACTCAAAGACATCAATCAATTCTTCTTCTGCCATTCTAGTCCTCAGATACATAGCCAAGTGATTGAAAAGACCCTAGCCTGATTTAGACCCACTGTATTCTTCAGACTAACATTATTGTTTCTCAAAATTTTGGAGAGGTTACTGAGAGCAGACTTGCCCAAGGTAGTAACTCTTCTGATTTCTTGGCTGCTAGTACCAAGAAAGCTGATTATAAAATAAATTAAATCATTGGCAGTTTCAATCAAGGCCTTTCTTATCTATCATGATGCTTATTGTCTCAATGGTAATATTTTTTGTCTTCCTGATGTTGAGAT
>NW_006400101.1:274426-306592 GCF_000299155.1 Elephantulus edwardii | reverse complement strand
TCCTAAACTGTGAGACTGACAGCAGTTTGTTGTATTGAGGAGTTGATCTACATATTGCTAACTACTTTGTAACTTGGATACCTGTATTCTTGCTTGTTTATAATTTTTCTTATAAGTACATTACTTGTCTGTCAGTTTGCTGTACTTGTGGGTTGTTATGATGCTAAAAGCTGTGTGATCAGTTTGTCAAATGCCCTTGAGTGTGTCAAATGCCAGAGGGGTCATCTATGGTGAATAGGTTTCAGTGGTTCTCTCAGATTGAGGCAGAGTATGAAGAAGGATGGGCCATCTACTTCTGAAACAACAGAATTCTGAAAACACTATGAACAATGAAGGCATACAAATAGATGCAATATTACACGTAGACCCAAATATTTTTCGTTTTGGTAGACTTGTTTTTATTTTATTCAACTTTAACTGAAATATAATTCTTGATTGTCTGCTTCACAGTCAGCACTGGTCCTCCTGTTGATTGCTGATATTGAGGTTATCTAATGATTCTCCATGAATGTAATCAATCTGATTCCTTTTGAAGTCCACTTGGTGAAGTCCATAGGTAAGTCACCATCAGTGTTCCTTAAACAAAGGTAATTGCAATGAATAAATCACTGATTGCACAACATTAAATCATTAAATATCCAGCTTCATTTCTGTCCCAAGTACATCTCTAAATCTCACATACCATTCCTTATATTTTGTTTCCAAGGTTGCAGTAAGTATTCATATGTATACTTCCATTTATGAATAATTATAGGGATGAGTTGAAGCACAATTGAAATAAAATAGTAATAGAATGCTGATTACATCCTATATTCACTCAGTGATCAGTGACTGGAAGCAATTTGAACGTATCAGATACTTGGTGACTACTCTATGCCATAATAGAGTTAAGTCAATCTCAACATTACCCTATTGATGAAGAAGAATTAATCTGGACTTTGAGTTAGGGAGTGGATCTCTAGTAAGAATTGGCAGATTTTGGAAAAGATAATGAATTAGGCCAGCAGCATTCCTTTCTAGGAAATAATATGTGTAAAACAGGTAAAATGGAAGGAAATTAGTGAGATTGTAAAATACGGGGGGGAAGGACTAGGAATATTGGTCAATATTTAGAAAAGCGTTATTATAAAAACTCTAATTTTAACCTTGTCTTTTATCAAATGCAAGCAAAAATCCTGCTAAAGATTATCCGGAAATGACTGAAACAGTATATCGACAGAGAACTACCAGAAATACAAGTTGGGTTATAAAAGGTCGTGGCACCAGAGACATTAATGCCAATTTAGGACAGATCTTTGCAGAAAGCAAAAAGTACCAAAGGAATGTCTGTGTTTCTTTGACTAAACAAAGGCATTTGACTGTGTAGATTGCAATAAATTGTGACTTGCCTTGAGGAGAATATCAGAACACTTTATTGTGCTTATGCAGAACCTATACTTGGACCAGGAAGCAGTCCTCAGAATAGAACAGGGAAACACTGTTGTTATTGTTAAGTGCCGTCGAGTCCTAGGCGACTCATAGCAACCCTATGAATGAAAGTCCTGAACATTTGTATAACTTTCTTCATTTCTCCAAGTTCATAGGGTTTCCAGAGGCAAGCTATTTCAGAAGTGGATGCCACTCCTGCTTCCAAGTTTGATTTAATCGAGGAACTCCACCAAGCACTGTCTACCATAGGTGACCAATGTCGCATTTGACACATCAGAGTCACAGTGTTCAGCATAACAGCAACCACAAGTTACTTCTGTACAGAAAATTGACAGACCTGTGCTATACCACCTGTTCTTCATCAAGATGTGAAAGGCCATCAAAACTTCCAGCATAAAAAGGCATTTCAGTGAGTGAATAACAATAAATTGTGACTAGCCTTGCGGAATATCAGAACACTTGATTGTGCTTATGCAGAACTTATACATGGACCAGCAAGCAGTCCTCAGAACAGAACCGGGAAACATTACATGGTTCAAAATCAGGAAAGGCATGTATTAGGAATGTGTTCTCTCATTGAAGTTTAATCTTGTAGGATAGGATTTTGAAACTCTATCTCACATACTTTGAGCACATTGCCAGAAGGGACCAGTCCTTGGAGAGACATTATACTCAGAAGAGTGGAGGGATAGTGCAAGGAGAAGAAGAAATCAATGAGATGGATTGATATAGTAACTGGGAAACAGGTGTGTATGAATCAGTGAGACTGACCTAGGATGGGGTAGGCTTCAGAGCTGCTGTACATCGTTGCTTTGAGTTGCAGGTGGCTTGACATGTAACAGCAACAACAACAACAACAACAACTTTTTTTTTAAAAAAAATCTATTTGGGATGGAAATACTTTTACCTGAAATGTTTAAATAGGTAAAAGATTATATAAGAATTTTTACCAGTTTTTCTCAAATTAATAAAGATTCTCAAACAACCAACAATGGATGACAGAACACAGAAAACTCTTGTCTATATCCCAATCTTGAGAGATAATGTAGATTCTGAAACAAATTAAAACATATTCTAATGTTAGTAAAACCTGAATTAAATATTAATATTCTTATATGCACTATGAACTTTAAAGTACATAATATACTAAAATAAGGGGGAAATGACTTTTTTACAGTTTCTGTAATGTGCTAAATACCTCTTTTTAGATTGCTGTTCTACAGAATCTTTTTTTTGTAGTTGTAGACTGAGATTTCATATAAAAAGTAACTTTATTAGACTATCAAGCTTTCAACTAGAACAGCATGAAAAAATATTAAGAGAATGTAAAATGGAGAAAAAAACATCTTATATGACAGCTAAAACATAGGGTTTTCACAAAAAACATTTTTGTATTGATTCTTGAAAGCAAAAATCATTTCCGCAATGGAGAGATCCTATTGGCTATAAAATATAATGTCTCCCTTCACCACATTGTAAAAATCTATCAGAATATTTGTATACAAGGAATAAAGAATAGAAGGAGAAAAACAAATTAAAATCAGAAATTACCTGAACAAGTTACACATGTGTTCTTTCTCAAATATTCAATACTGCTAGAGAGATTTTTCTCTATTTAATCTCAAATTGCTATTTAAGAAAGCATTTGACATTTGCACACTACCTTTCCCTCAAAGAGACATTTTCCTTTAAAGAAAAAAAAAAGACTCAGAACATAGACCTTTTGCTACAAAAAAATCAGCAGCACTTTTATATAATTGTAGTACAAGAAAATACTGAGAGAATTAGGAGTCAGACTGACCTGGAGGAAAAATCCTTGGAGAAATGACTGAGAGTAGATGAAAGAGATATTAAAATGGAAAAGAGAAGGCTCTAGGTAGAAACAAAATATAATAAATGAGGAAAAACAAGTTGGAAGTGACAAATATTTTTTTTCCATATTCAAGGTTTGCCATTTTAAATTGGGGCTTTGAGAACTGACTGAAAAGATTTGAAATTTTACATCAATGTGTTATGCCTGTGGAATTCAAGAGGACCAAGAAAGAAATTGAATGTTTTGTGTGCATTGATAGGCTTTCCACCTATTGGGGGACAGTTATTTAAACTCAAGAGATACTGGCCAAAGCATAAGAAACTGGCAGCAGCATGAGGTGTTCAGAATCACAGAAACCCCATCAGCTTGAGACTTAAGCCACCATATCGATGGCTGGTTAAGAGAAGATAGAGGTGTTGAATGTTGTAGGTGGAAGTGGAAAGAGATGCTGGCAGAGTAGGGGTGGGTCAAGACACATGCCAATGGTGGGTAGCAACACTAAATCTATCTGGTCCTTTCTGTAAAATGCTTGTCTGTCATACATTATTGTAAAAAAAAAAAGAAAAGAAAAGAAAAAAAAAGACAGACTGGGAAGAAAGATTGGCTATCCACTTCCAAAATAACAAGACTTCGAAAATCCTATAGAGCACACTTCGACTAGCAGACATGACAACTGAGACTGAGATCTCAAATTTGGAAACAGAAAAGAGAAACAGCTGTAAACAGACACTAGTGATTGGAACATAGAATGTGAGAAGCATGAATGGAGGAAAATTAGACAATGTTAAGAAAGGAATGGAACGCATAAATATTGGCATACTAGGTATTGGCAAAGTGAGACATTTTGAGTGATATGGTCATATGATCTACTATGCTGTGGATGAGAAAAAATGGTGATTGCTTTCACAATTAAGGAAGTAATTTCTAGATCCATCATGAAATACACTGGTGAGTGACAGGGTAATATACATACAAATACAAGGATATCTAGTGAATACCACTATCATTAATACATATGCACGAACAACTAGAGCCAAAGAAGAGGCAATAGAAGATTTCTACTAACATTTGCAGTCATAAATCAATCAAACATGCAATTAAAATGCATTGCAAATACTGGGTGACTGGAATGCAAAAGTTGGGGACATCGAAGAAGGAGCAGTAGTTGGAAAACATGGCTTGGTGACAGAAATGAGACTGGAGATAGAATGATAGAATTGTGCGCATTCAATAATTTATTCACTGCAAATACTGTTTATAAGAACTACAAATGCAGGCTATACACATGGATTTCACATGATGGTATGAATAGGAATCAAACTGATTACAATTGTAGAAAGAAAAGAATTTCTGGAAAACATCAATATCAGGTGTGAAAACTAGGCCAGGTGCTGACCGTGGAACAGACCACCAATTGCTCATATGCAAGTTAAAGCTGAAGTTGAAGAAAATGAAATCAAGTCCACAGTAACCAAAATTTGACCTTAAGTCTATCCCACTCTAATTTTAAAACCATCTCAAGAAACAGGTTTGAGGCCTTGAACACCAAAGAGTGAAGACCAGATGAGCTGTAGGAGGATATCAGAAATATTACGCAGGAAGAATACAAAAAGTCATTACAAAGGCAAAGAGGAAGAAAAGACCAAGATGGATGTCAGACGAGACTCTGAATATTGCATTAGAGCACTGAGAAGCCAAAGCTAAAGGAAGAAATCAAGAAATTAAGGCACTGAACAGAAGATTTCAGCGGGCAGCTCGGGGAGACAAAGCAAAGTATTATAACCAAATTTGGAAAGAGCTGGAGTCAGAAAATCAAAGGGACTGAACTCGTTTGGCATTTCTTAAGTTGAAGGAATTGAAAAACAAATTCTATCCATGAGTGGCAATACTTAAGGATGCTTTGAAAAGAATAATAAATGATCCTGGAAACAGTAAAAGAAGATGGAAAGAGAATACAGAGTAATTGTACTAAAAGGAATTGGTAGATTCAGGAGAATTTAATGAAACAACATATGAGCAAGAGCCTGTGATGATGAAAGAAGTTCAATCTGCTCTGAAAAAAAAATTGGCAAAAAATGAGGCCCCAGGAATTAATGGCATACCAATTGACATATTTCAACAAACAGATTCTGCCCTGGATGTGTTCACCAAGTTGTGTTCAGGAATCTGGAGAACCATACCCTGGCCAACTGACTGGAGAAGATCTACATTTGTTTCCATTCCAGAGCAAGGTGACCTGACAGAGTGTGGAAATTATCAAACAATATCATTAATATTGAACGCAAGCAAGAGTGTGCTGAAGATTATAAAAAACCTCCTGGAATAGTAAGTATGTCAGCATAGAACTGCCAGATGTGCAGGCTAGGTTTAGGAGGGGCTGAGGTATTAGGGATATTATAGCTAATGTCAGATGGATCTTGGCAGAAAGCAGAAAATACCAGAGGAACGTCTAAATGTGTCTCATTGACTATGCAAAAGTGTTTGACTGTAGGTCAAAACAAATTGTGGTGTCTCTGAGAAGAATGAGAAAGCCAGAACATTTGATTGCGCTTATGTGAAACCTATACTTTAAACCAGGAGGCAGTCGTCAGAACAGAGTAAGGAAACCCTGTATGGTTCAAAAGCAGGAAGGGTGTATGCCAGGGATGTATTCTGTCTCCATATCAATCTGTATGCAGAACAGATCATCCAGGAGGCTGGGCTGTATGAGAAGGAATGAGGCATGGGAATTGGAGGAAGATTCATCAACAACCTACATTAGGCATTAGACTCAACCCTGCTTGCTGAAACTGCGGAGGACCTGAAATGCTTTCTACAGAAGGTCAAGGACTGCAGCCTTAAACATGGACTGAAGCTCAACATAAAAAACAAACAAACAAAAAAAAAAAACAACAAATAAAAAATCAACAAACCAAAAAACCAAACACCAAATAAAGATTCTCACCACTGGGCCAGTTGGTAGCATCATTATGTATGGTGAAGAGATTAAGATTGTTGACAGTTTCAGCTTGCTTACTTTCATTCAGCAGCCAGGAAATCAAGAGATGAATTGAATTTGGAAAGTCAACTGTCAGGGTTCTCTCCAGAGCAATGATGTAAATCTGGAGACTAAAGCGTGTCTGATCTAGGCCATGGTCTTTGCAATTGTTTACTATATGTGAGAGAACTGAACAATGAGTAAGGATGATAGAGAATTGATGTCTTTTAGCTGTGGTGCTGGAGAAGAGTGTTTAATATACCATGGACTGCTAGGGGAACAAACAGGTTAGTCCTGGAGAAGGTGAAAGAAACCAGGCTGCTCCTTGGAGGCAAGGATTCTGAAGCTTCGTCTGACATTTTGGACATGTTGCAAGGCAGGACCAGTCCTTGGAGAGGGTCACGATGGATAGTACAGGAGAGGAAAACCCTCAATGAGGTGGATTGATTCAGTCACTGGGACAATGGGGATAGGTGTGTCAGAGACAATAAGGTTGGCACAGGATAGAGCAGGGCTTAGGGCTTTTATACATAGGGTCAGTATGAGTCACAAGTGACTCAACAGCGCATAATAACAAGAACACAGATTAAAAAGGTAATTATAGGAGTTTCAGATCATGGTACATAGTAAGAACAAATATAAATTTCAAAGTTATTGTGTATTTGTGTTAATTTAATTATTACTAAAGTGTGGTGTTGTGTTTTGTTGTTTTTTTTTTTTTAAATATACATAGATAGCTTTCCCTTCTCTGAGTTAGGCTGGAGGTTGCAGTTTACTATGAGAAACCCTGGGATCATCTTAGGGCAAAGGAATGTCATTATCTATCAGTATGTTTCATTTCTTGTAAGATTTAAAAGTTCTATGGTACATACTATAAAACAGTAAGTGTTTTGGAACAAAAGAGGTCTAGATAAAAAACCGACTTATTTTATGTTACACTTGCATAACTCATAATCTCTCAATGTTTTTATTTCTAATGTGAAAGCATATATCTTTGTACAGAGCAGTTTTTGAGGTAAAATATGAGAAAAGCTTGAAAGAATATGACTCATTTTCAATTTTAACTATCTTACTTTTTCTATTTCACATTATTTTAAACGTCTCATTGAGATTCTTATTTCTTTATTCTTAGAATTCATGTTACAAACTCCATGCTTCCTGGTTATGTCTGAAAACTATTATAACTCAATTTCTCATTAGTATTTCCAGAAAAAGTCATTTCATATTTTATTCTTAACTTATTAAACTACAATTACTTTCTTAATGAGTTAAACTATTTTGAAGGGCATATAAAATCTTCTTTAGATTGCTTTGAAAGTAGTTTGGAATCCTATGGAACAATTCTATTCTGCACACGTGATGAGGCTGTGATTAGAGCAATCAACTGAAAAGCAAGTAACAACAACCCATATTAAACTTTTGTTCTAGGTTAGCCAACTTTTACTCTTGTTATCTGCAGTCTCCTTCTCATTTGACTTTATATCTCCCTTACCTTTGTGCATTTTCAAAATACTCAGAAGTTTATTTTCATTTCCAGCTCTTCCACTGAGCTATGTTGTGTATTCTTGAAGCAAATTATTTTCTCCAACTTAACACTTTAAATTTATACTCTGCACCATAAAAATTCCTTTCCCAAATAAAACAAGTTGGATTCTTTTGTTTCATATTATTAAAGCCAGGGACTTTTTATGTTACTTTTATAACTATTATCATAAAAAAGTCATAATTATTAACCATTATAAGGTCTAGCAAAATTCTGAGCACATGATCATTATTCAATAAACACAGATTGTTTGCATTTGAAGGGCCAAATAGCTTTCTTAGTATCAAAATCGGACTGCCCTTGAAAGACTACTCAGCAGAGGATGCTGATTAAAATAGTTTGTTTACTTACAAGAGGAGGTTTCCAGCTGATAGATTTTATTGCCTGTTATTTAGACAATGCAAACACTATAACATGGAGCATCTTGTAAACAAAATTTGCCTTGACTATTGGGCATAACCAGTTTTAACTGCTACTTCCCATCTTCCCTAAAGGCTCTGAGGAGAACTGAATTGTGAAGAATTTAGCAGGGAGATGGACAAAAGTCAAGTTACTGTAGAAAATAAAAAGAGACTCAGGAATCATGCCAGTCCTACATTTGTTGTTGTTTTGTGCCGTCAGGCTGCTTGCAACTCCTACTGATCTGTACAAGTGCTCTGAAACCTGATCTATCCTGTGCCAACCTTATTGTCTCTGACACAGGTTAACCCCATTACCCCAGTCACTGAATCAATTCATAGCATCGAGTGTCTTCCTCTCTTCCTCTCCAAGTATACTGTCTCTCTCCAAGGACTGGTCCCTCCTTGCAACATGCCTGAGGTATGTCAGATGAAACTTAAGAATTTGTGCCTCCAAGGAGCAGCCTGGTTTCACCCTTTTTTTATTCTTTTGACAGTCCAATAATATTCTCTAGCACCACTGCTCAAAAGCATCAATTTTCCTTTTATCATCTCTAGTCGTTGTTCAGCTTTCCTACACATAACAATTGTGAAGATTATGGCCTAGATCAGGTTCACGTTAGTCTCCAGACTTATGTTGTTGCTCTTCAGAACTCTGGAGAGGTCCCTGACAGTAGACATTCCCAAGGCAATTTGTCTCTTGATTTCCTGGCTGCTGGGACCAAGACTGTTGATTGTGGATCCAAACAAACTAAAGCTGTTAACAATCTCAATCTCTTCATCTATCTTAATGCTCTCAATCAGCTCAGTTCTGACAATCTTTGTTTTCTTGATGTTGAACTTCAATTCATATTTAAGACTGTAGCCCTTGACCTTCTGCAGCAAACACTTCAGGTCCTCCTCAATTTCGGCAAGTAGGGTTGTGTCTTCTGTATAATACAGGTTGTTGACAATTCTTCCTCCAATCCTGATGCCACACTCCTCCTCAGAGAGTCCAGTTCTATGATATGTTCTTTATATAGATTGAAAAGGCATGGAGGTAGGACATATCCTTGGTGTACACCCTTATCAACAGAATAGTAAATATCCCATGAACCACCAAAAGAACAAAAGATCTGGCTCGGAGGAAGAATAACCAAAGTGCACTATACAAGCAAAGATGGTGAGACTTGCTCTCACATACTTTAGGCTTGTTGTCAGGAGTGACCAGTCATTGAAAAAGACATGATCAGAATGATAGAAAGGAAGACTCTCAGTTGACACAATAATTGCAACAGGCTTGAGAATAGGGAGCTTCAGTGACCTGATGGCAAGAAGCTGTGTTGCTATTCCAAAGGCACATGGTTGAAATCCACCAGCTGCTCTGTGGAAGAAGGATGGGCAATCTCCTCTGTGCTATTAACTGCCTTTGAAAACCATAGGGTCAGCTATAGATCTGTTCTGACTCGACAATATACAACAGTAGTGGAGATTGTGATGATGACATAGAATAGGGCAAAATTCAGATGTTTACTTAATAGAGTCGTTGTAAGTTCTCAACCACATATCACCTAACACCTGAAGAATTAACCTGTGTTGTATCACTTTACATTTTTTCATTTATGTTTCTGTACCACATATCATCTGTTATTAACAATCAAACTCTACTTATTGATATAGAATTGGAACAGATTTATAACTAACAAGCCAGCAGGATTTTGAAGACTATAAACTGTACATGAAGAGATAGCTCATCTTCTTCCTAAGGATGTACACATGGATTCGAATGACCAGATAGGACAACCTTTGGGTTAGTAGTGCAGCACTCAATAGAATAGGCCACCAGAGATGCCTACATATGCTATAGCCATATTTCTTTGTCAGTACTCCCAAATTTAAGGATCACTTACTACATGTGGTATTACAGGGTTTCCCCAGCCATTTACTTTGACTTTGCCATGTGGATGGATGGAAATATGTGAATAGGATTTGTTAATCTAGCCACAAGGGAATTGACTGTTCTTATCACTAGATTAAGCAGATACAGCATAAGAATTTGAGAGTCTTCTACCAGCATAAAAGAAGCAAGAGAATGCTGCACATCCTTTCAGGCCAGAGATTCTTGCACCAGCCAGACAAGGGCCTATCAGGTCAGCGATAATAGCAGTCAGTGAAAAACCAGAGACCTGACTTGAGACACAGCAGACTTTGGGACGGCTCCTCCATGGAATCAGAAGTAGGAGCCTTAGTCCAAGTTTGTTGGATTACTCAGGTTAAAAGGGTTAATTGAAAAAACTAAGAGCTTTGTAACATTGGCCTAAAGCCCTGGGCTCAAGGGGAAGGTGCTTAAGAACACATTTTGGAAGCTTTCCTGACTAATTTGTCCAGCTAGTCATACTAAAAGCATATTGGATCTGCTTGTTGGTTTTACGTGCTGTCATGTTAATTATGACTCATATCGGCCCTATGAACAATAGCTTTGAACTCTGCCATTTTTCTATGCCAGTCTCACTGTCTCTGACACACCTCTTCCTATTGCTACAGTCATCATGTCAATCCACTTGGCAACATGCCAAAACTATATCAAATGGTGTTTAAAAATCATTGTTTCCAAGGTACAAACTGGTTTTCCTCTAACCAGAACAGAACTGTTTGTTTTCTTGGCAATCCACTGTCAGTGCCTGTGACAGTCCACCACAAGTCATAGGCATTCATTCTCTTGTTTTCTTTAGCCATTGTCCAGCTTTCAAATGTATAACAAGCAATTGAGAAGAACATGGCCTGGATAGGGCACACCTTAGTCTCTACACTGACATTGTTTCTCTTTTCTTTTCTGGAGAAATCTCTAACAGCAGACTTCCTAAAGCAACTTATCTTTTGATTTCCTGACTGCTGACACCAAGATTTTGATTTTTTAATTCAAGTAAGATGAAATCATTAACAATCTCAATCTTTTTCCTTTCTATCATAACACTGTCAATTGTCCTGGTGATGAATATCTTTGTTTTATCAGTGTTGAGATATAATCTATATTAAAGAATTCAGTTCTTGACCTTATGCAGCAAATACTTCAAGTTCTCCTCAGGATTGTTGAGCAAAGATGAGTCATACACATAACACAGGCTGTTGATTTCTCTCCCTCCAATTCTGATATCACATTCTTTTTCATAAAGTTCAGCCTGCCAAATTATCTGTTCTGCATATAGATTGAAAAAGTATATGCATTAGAATGTTGAGAAACCAAAACAAAGAGAAGATGTAAGGAGATTAAAGAGTTAAACAGAAGATTTCAAAGGACATATTTCAAAGATATAGAGGAAAGGATACATTCCTGACAAGCTGCTTTCTTGATTTTGAACTATACAGTGTTCCCTTACTCCATTTTCACAACAGCTTCCTGGTCTATGTGTAAGTTTACCACAAGCACAATCAAGTGTTTTGGCATTTTCATTCTTCTCAATGTTAGCCACAATTTGTTATGAGCCACACAGTCATATGTTTTTGCATCACCAGTAAAACACAAATAGATATCCTTCTGATTTTCTCTCCTTTCAGCCAAAATCCATTTAATGTTGGGCAATGATATTTCTAGTGCCATGGCCTCTTCTAACTCCAACTTGTTATTTCTGGCAGTTCTGTGTCAGTGTATTGTTCTAGTTGTTATTGTATAACCTTCAGCAAGATTTTACTTGCATGTCATATTAATGATATTGTTTGATAATTTCCACATTCTGTTGTATCACCTTTTTGGGGAATGGAAATATATATGGATCTGTTTCCAGTTGATTGGCCAGTTAGCTGACTTGGCACAATTTAGTGAGCACAACCAAGGCTTCATCTGTTTGTTGAAATATGTCAGTTGATATTCCACCAATTCCCAGGGCCTTATTTTTTTCCAATTCCTTCAGAAAAGCTTAAACTTTTTTCCTTTTTGGCATCGGTTCTTGATCATGTTCTCTTTTATGAAAATTATCTGTGTCAGCCAATTCTTACTGATACAGGGATTTTGTATAATTCTTCCATCTTTTGGTGTTTCCTGGATCATTCAATATTCTGTCCATAGCATCTTTGAGTAGCCTAACTTGAGGCTTTATATTTTTCTGTTATGTCAGCTTAAAGAAAGGCAAGTGAGTTTGTCTCTTTTTATTTTCTGACTTCAGCTCTTTACACATTTCATTATAATTCGCTTTGTTATCCCTAGCTGTCTTTTGAAATCTTCTGCTCAACTCTTTAACCTCCTTATGTCCTCCCTTTGTTTTGGTTTCTAAACATTCTAATACATATATTTTATCTACTACTAACCTGAATTACAGTCTTCATATTATATTGATTTATTGACTTCCATATTAAGGTTCTTTATAGTCTGTAAGCTATTGCAACAGATTTTGGACAAGGAAAAGCAGTAAGAAAATGTAAAAAAAAAATTCCCTGTCAACAACATCAAGAATGCAAAACCAACTCCAATGAGGTTAAATATTCCCCCTCTCCCCCAATGCTCCTGCACCTCTTTCTACTCATCGCAAAACCAGTTTTCCTTTGTGGAGTTGGTAAAGGTCATATATGGACATTGCTGTGCAATCCTTGTTTTTTACACCAATAAACTTTTCTTGATAGAGGGTTTTATAAATTTTACTCTTCCATTTATTATCCATATTTTTTTTATAATTTGAATAATTTTAATACCCTCAAACTCTAACTTTGTGTCAACATCCAATTTAATCATACATGGTAGTCGTAATTTATGAACTTTATATTAGGAATAAGAGAGAAACATATCTCTATATTAAGCTAATTGCAAGAGGTAGGAAATGCAACTCTTAAAATAAATTACCAATGAAGACAGATCTCCAGAAGTAAGCCACATATGCATTAGACACCTCACACATGATTAGTACTATTTTTTCTTTACCAGGTTACAAAAAGCATCAATAAGAGATGGACAAATAGAACTATGACTATAAAAACTGGAAAAGTTACTCTATTGTGTTAAAAATAAGACATATGCTTGATATACTGTGTGACCAATCTATATTTTTTAAAGTAATGAATTTTAAAATTAGGTTGAATTTTAGAACAATCTTTTAAAAATGTTTTAACAATTGTAATTGTATTAAGTGCTATAGGTGTATTAACTACCTCCAATGGACTCTGATTCATTCCAACTTATGCACAACAGAGTTGTTAGTTGTTAAGAGCCATTGAATCGACTTCAGGTCATAAACCTTTTGTACAACAATTGACATCTAGTCAATCCTACTTTATTCTCATCATCTCTGCTGTGTTTAATATCATAGTTTCAATAACAATATTAATCTTCTACTTCTTCATTTATAAAGTTTACTTCCCAAAACTGGTCTGTCCTGACAACATGATTTATATCTATGAGAATATGTCTCATTGACTTTGTTTTTAAGGAGCACTAATGCCGCACTTCTCCAAAGACAGATTTGTTTGTTCTTTTGTCACTCTATGGTATAACAATGCTCTTTTTCAAGACAATTCAAAGGTATTAATACTTTGGTTTCACTTATTAATTGAGACCATAGACTATACAGTTGTTATTTATAGAGTTTTCTTCACTTGATTTTTTCTTTTCTTAAATTTTTAAAATATTTTTGTTATATTAGCTTATTTAAAAAATTCTAATACACTGTTTTCCAGAATAGATCTTCCAATTTTCCTTTCTCACCTACCCACCAAATTTAAGAACTTCCATAAACAAAATTGTTGGCATTGTAGCTAGGGATAATATTAAGATCTCTTGCATGGGAACAATGATAATCAATATTATCCTGTAAATATAATGAAACTGTATAAAATTTCATTCCTAAATCTCTATTATAAGCACAGAAAGTTAGTATTTTTAATCATCTCACATGCATGGAGAAGTTTGAAAGTGAGTAAAAAAGATCAAAGAAGAGTCGATGCCTTTGAATTGCAGTGTTGGTGAAGAACATTTAATATACAATGGACTCTCAAAAGTACAGACAAATCAGTTTTGGAACAAGTAAGGACATAATGCTTCTTTGAAACGAGACGGTGAAACTTCAATTCACATAATTTGGAGATATTATCAGGAGAGAGTAGTATCTGGAGGAAGACATCATGTTTACGGGGGGGGGGGGAAGAAAGATGAGCTAAAAAAGAAAGACCCTCAAAAAATTGGATTGACACAGTGACTGCGATAATGGGCTCAAACACAGCAGCAACAATGAGAGGATCTTTTAACACTAGGCAGTGTTTAATTCTGTTGTACATAGGGCCTCGGTTGAAAGTGAGTTAATAATATCTAATAAAAGCAAAAATCTTTTTTTCATATATTATAAAACATTTTTATGATAAATCAAGTGAGATAAAACAAAAGTTATTTCTGAAATGTAAATTCTACAATTAAAAATATCAAAATTATCTCTAATTTTATAAATAAAGGTGAACCTATAAATCATTTTTAAGACCACCAACTACCCATATGCAAGTTCAGGTTGAAGCAGAGAAAAATTAAATCAAGTCTACAAGAACCACAATTTGATCTTGAGTCTATCCCACCTGAATTTCAAAACCATCTCAGGAACAAGGTTGAGGCCATGGTCATTAATGAGGGAAGACTGGATGAGCTGTGGGAGGAAATCAAGAATAACATACAGGAAGAATGTAAAATGTCATTGCAAAGGCAGAGGAGGAAGAAAAGACCAAGATGCATGTCAGAAGAAATTTTAAATATTGCACTGGAGCGCAGAGAAGCCAAAGAAAAGGGAAGAAATCAAGATATTAAGGAGTTGAACAGAAGATTACAAAGGGCAGCACAGAAAGACATAGTATTACAATGAAATGTGCTAGGAACTGTAGTCAGAAAATCAAAAGGTCCGAACTCGTTCAGCAAACTGAAAGAACTGAATAACAAATTCAAACCTCAAGATGTAATATTCAAGGATGCTTTGGGCAGAATGTTAAGTGATGCAGGAAGAATTAAAAGAAAATGGAAAGAGGATACAGTGTCATTGTAACAAAAGGAATTGGTGGACACAGAAGAATTTCATGAAACAATGTACGAGCAAGAACCCATGGTGATGAAGGAAGAAATTCAAGCTGCTCTGAAAGAATTGGCAGATACAAGGCCCCAGGAAGTGATGCTATCCCAATTGACATATTTCAACAAATAGATGCAGACCTGGATTTGCTCACCAAGTTGTGCCAAGAAATCTGCAGGACAGCCAGCTGGCTTACTGACAGGAAGAGAGATCTATCTTTGTTCCTATTCCAAAGAAAGGTGATCCAAAAGAGTGTAGAAGTTATCAAACAATATCGTTGATATCACATGCAAGCAAGATTCTGCACAAAAACGACTGGAACAGCACATCAACAGAGAATTGCCAGAAGTGCAGCCTGGATTTAGAAGAGGCTGTGGCACTAGGGATATTATAACTATTGTCAGATGGATCTTAGTTGAAAGCAGAGAGTACCAAAGGAATGCCTATCTGTGCTTCATTGACTATGCAAAGGCTTTTGACTGTGTGGATCACAACAAACTATGGCTGACTTTGAGAAGAATGGGAATTCCAGAAGACTAGATCATGCTTATGAAAATCTAATACTTGAACCAGGAAGCAGTGGTCAGAGCAGAGCACGGGAACACTGCATGGTTCAAAATTGGGAAGGGTGTGCATCAAGGATGTGTCCTACCTCTATATCTTTTCAATCTATATGCACACCAGATTATTCAGAAGGCTGGGCTCTAGGAAGAGAAGTGTGGCATCAGTATAGATCCTAAAAGCTCTTTTCACAATTAATACACCATTCTTCCTTAGTTTTCCTGCCTAGCATATGATCATATAGTTGTCTGAATGAAAGTGGCCAGTTCCAGTCTATCACAGCTCACTAATAACTAAAATGTTGAATTTTAAGTGCTTCAATTCATTTTTTTAAAACTTCCAGTTTTGCTAGATTCATACTTCTTACATTCTATGTTCTAATTACTAATGGTACCCACTGAAGAGTACAGGGATATTATTGAAAATAATTCTGGAGATAGAACCGAACAGTGAGAAGAAACAGCTGCAAAAATGTATTAGTAATTGGATCATGGAATATAGAAAATATGAATGTTGATTAGGTTATTTAAAAGAAATAGTAGTGTGCAGCAATTTAAAATAAAGTCTACCACACTCTTGTAGATTATATTTGGATATAGTTCATATAGTTTGCACATCTTTTGTCAACAAACTCATGCTTTAAATTTGTATTCAGTAATGTTCATCACTTTAAATTGTTGGCAGGAAGTGGCTGTTTAACATTAGTCACTTTGCACAGTTTATAACATAATGACTGTAATCTCACTCAAAGGACAGAATACTATATTGCCAAGAATGGAATTGAGTTCACATTTATCTTTAGTGGAGAAATATGTTCTATTTACAAAAGCATAGAAAATGAAACATCATAGAGTGTCAATGTAGTAAAAATCTGTTTTAAACTGACTCAAGCACTACTTTACAACTATTAAAGCAACTAGTGAATCACCTATGACAAGTCCAATTAAAATAATCTCAGCTTTGTAAGTGAGATATTAAGCAGATGGTAGAAATAAAGACATACAGAAACAACCATAAATATTAGAGACAGGAAAAATGTACAATAGGAAGTTCAATGTCTGTAGTTTGTGGAGGTTCTCAGTCTCCTGATATGTTAGTATATGCCATTAGCATATATTATCTTTATATATACATATCGTAATATGTATGGCATTATCCTCGGAAGCTGAGTGTTTCAGATGCTATAAAGATAATCCATAAAGTGTAGCAAAATCTTATTACACAATTATCTATTGAAGACTGATATAAAAAGGAAAGTATATAAATGAAATATACAGTTGGAAGGCAACATAAGAGCTCATAGTTCCCATGAGTTGTGAATTGAGTGCAGTAATTTGATTATATCGTTTCTTATCTTAAATATGATATTCACTGTCATTGCGACATTTGTTATTTTTTCCGTGTTGCACTTCCAACAACATTAAATTTGACTGCCATTTGGGTTTAAATTGTGAAAGGGGAAAATTAATTTTACAATTATTTTGCCTATACCATACAGAAATGAGTTAACACTGCACAACACAAGTATTTAACATTATATTCACAGAATAGCCACTCAGGGCAGGTTCTTTGGCCTATTCTCCTATCTATAAAGTCCAACAAAGGCAACACTTCCTGCTAAGATGGGCATCAAAGGAAGAAATAAGTGAAATAGACTACTGTGAAGAATAAATTAAGTCACTAGTGTGTTATGAGACACCACGGGAGATTTAATGATCTTCTGTATTCTAATTTCAAATATATATCACAAATAATCAGTAATAAGACATTCCATCTGATTCTGGTTCTCCTGACAATAGTTAATCTAAAGATGGTGATGTCTTAAATAATTCATTGAGAAAACAGCAATGAGAACTTATGGAATTCCTGGTAGATATTATTCAATATTTTCTCCAAAATAATTTCAAGATGTATTCATAAACTACTAAGGATAAGAGCAGAAACAGTATAAAGCAAGTGAAGATTGAATGCTAACTTTACTGTAGGAAACAGCACAATAGCTTCTACTTAAGGCCATTAAAACTACCAGCAGAATTACCTCTGCCAGGTTTTTCATAAGTTTTATTCTCTATTGAACCTTTATTATTCTTCCCAACTACTAACATTTCAGTATACATACTCCATCATTATAACATCTTGGTTATCTAGAAATTTTAGCTACCAAATGAATAAAATGAAAAAAAAATCAGTGGGCTCAATTGTATGAAATTATTAATTTGGTTGTCTCAAAGAAGAATGATATAAAATGTTCTCAAAGCTTTTTATGCAACTAGGAAAATAGGAGTCTTAAACTTGTTTTAATTTATTAATTAAGTCAATACAAAGCAAATAAAAAAGTAAAATAATGTTTCCACTCTTGCTGTCTTACTGTGACTTCTTTATTATCTACTGAAAATACACTTTAAAAATATTACTTCCATGTAATATTTATGTGGTTTGACCCTATTTTGTAATATCGTTAGAGTTGAGATACATAGTAATGTGATTCCTTACAAGATTGTTAGTGAGCATTTTGTTGTAATGTATGCTTGATTATTGTTCTGATTAAAAATAAGTAAAGACTATCTGAGATTGGTTTGGGAAACTAAGCCAATGCCTTGCAGAAATGTGTGTAAGACTAACATTTAGCTAAAGACACTTGAGAATTATTACAGGACAAAATGGCTACAAAATTGCACTTAAAAGTTTGAATTATCTTCTGATAACTCAGAAAAGAACAGTCATTTGGGAAACACACGAATGCCTTCAGAATAAACAGTACATTCAGAATCACTACAGTGGAAACTCATTTAGTTAAAACAAACCATGTTTCTTAAATAACCTTAGATGCCCTCCAATCTTTTTTTCCCCCTTTCCTTTCCTCTAACACAGTATTTAACTAAATTTGTGGAGTAATAGCTGGGATTGTAGTTCATCTTGATGTACTTCTAACTTGAATTTCACTGATTATGAGATTATTTATCCTCCTTTTGACCCTTACTATTGTGTGTTCTTGAGTTGGAAGTGATTGACATATCGCCAACACTCCAGCAGGTTTTTAGAAGCAGTGAATCACAAGCAAGAAGATTGGCAATCATTCTCCCAAGGAGGACCTGGTGTGGACTTGAGAAGCATATCTTCGTATTGGCAGTCAACTCCTATCTCACTACACCAACATTCACATTAGGAGAGCCATGAGTATTTCTACCTGTCATGCAGATGTCAGGTGCAAATTTCATTTGCACAATGGGGAAACACACATGATTCTTAACCTACCATGTGTCAAAGAATGATTTGAGATCTCATTTTTAGTCTTTAATGAATCACTTAGAAGAAAACTGTTTAAAAACGATATTCTTATTTTTTTAAATAAAGTTTTTATTTTATATTGGCTTACTTACAAAGTTTACTTGCATTATTTTTCACACCAAATCTTTCCCATTGCCTTTACCCATCCTTCCCTCTACCCATCAAATTGTGTGATCCTGTGTTTGCCCCCTTGTCACCTCTCTGATCCTACCTTCCTCTCCGTGGATCCCAGATTTTACTAGTTAATCTTTCTATTTTTACAATAATGATCTTATACAGTATTTGTCCTTATGGCACTGAGTTAATTCACTTAGCTTAATGCTCTCCAGTCCTTCTCAAGTTAGGTAGTAGCAATTTTCAAAATCCTTGCTCTTCCTGCATTCTGGGTAGTGTTCCATCATGTGAAGTGGAGTGGAAGGATGAACTGTGCAATAACTGACCATGATACAAAGTTTCTAAAAGTTAGAACAGAAAATAGACCAATGATAAAAGGTTGTTTTGCTATCATGAAGGTTCAAAAATGATAGCTTTTTTTAAGAGTGATTACATTTTAGAAGCAAAAAGTGTAAAGATCTTCAGAGAAAGATTTCTCTTTCTGTTAAGACTTAAAATGATAGCACTACTTAAATCTCTTTTGGCACTAGGAAAATCTTGTGAAATTGAGTTTTATATTTCATTGACATATCAAGATATCTTTTTTACCCAAGAAACAGATTCACCTAAATACATGACTTGTTCTGCACCATCACAGGGCTTAATTTAAGCATAGTACTTCTGTTTTCCAAAAGTATCAAGCTTGTATCAGTTTCATCAGGGTTACAAGGCTAGTGGAGAATTGAGGCCATCAATTTTAAGGCAACAGAGTTTAAAAATCTGGGTTTTAAAAAGCAATATTAAGCATCTTGTAAGGACTGTATTTATCAGGTTGATATTACGGCATAATCATGTTCATGAGTGGGGAAAAGTCCATTCTAAGTTTCAATTTATGACTATGTTTCCAAGCTTAACTTCTCATCGCTTTACAGGAATACCTATATGAAAGCTCATAGTTAGGAAAAAAACAATGTACAGTGAGAAAATAAATGTCTAAGGGTAGCTGGTTCTAATTTCATCTTCCAAGTAATAGAGGTGAAAACAGGTTGTGCATTAAGTAATGATAAAAGAAAAAAAATCATATATAAATATATTTTAAAATACTGATAATACTATAGTAAATATCTAATAAAAGTTAAATTTTCAAAACTACTCATGATTTACTGAAACTTTACAAGAATCTGAAGGTGCACAAATGACTTGACTGACCAATATTGAATACACTAGTCCTCAGAGAGAGTAGCAACTTAAACACAGAGGCCTTTTAATTAATAAATTGGTCACATTTTTACTTTGACTGTCTTAAATACACAGTTGAATATGATTTGCTATTTAAAGTTATCAACAGGAAGTCATTGTCATGGGATTTAACTTGCAATCTGACCCATAGGAAATTTTCAGAGGGGACTTTGCCAATGGGTTGTCAGAAGCTGTGAAATTGCATGGGAGTATATTGCATTGACAAAAAAATAAGGATCCAGGAATCAATAGAGTACCAGTTGACATATTTTGACTAACAGATTCAATCCTGAAGGTGCTTACCAGTTTATGCTAGGAAATTTGGAGGACAGCTACCTGGCTAAGTAACTGAAAGATATCCATATTTGTCCCCTTTCCCCAAAAAAGATGATCCAACAGAATATAGAAATCATCAAACAATGCCATTAATAACTCAAATAAGCAAATTATTACTTAAGATCACCCAAAAAATAGCTAGAACAGTGCATTGAATTGAATTGAGAACCTAGAAATCAACTCATTTACCTATGGTCAATTGATATTTGTTAAGGAGCAAAAACCTATCATATATAAAAACATCAATCTCTTCAACAAATCGTGCTGGAAAAATTGTAAATCAACCTGCAGGAAACTGAACAAGGATTCATATCCCACGTCACACACAAATATGATTTCAAGGTGAATCGGAGACCTAAGGGGAAAACCCAAAAGCATGGGGATCATAAGAGACAAAATGAGCTCAACCTTAGAACTCATAGCCTACGGCATAAATGTTGTTAGGTGCCGTCAAGTTAAGTATGACTCATAGCAACCCTATGAGCAACAGGTCTAACCTCTCCAAACTACTGAGGAATAATGATATTAATTTGAGGACAAATGTGCTTGCAGTACACTTGATGGCATAAATAGGCTTGCAAATATAGCCAGAAATGCACTATCAGGAGAATATCACAATGATGAATGGGACCTTCTAAAAATCAAGTCTTTGTGTGCATTAAAAAAAAAAAAAGGCAACACAACACCAACAACACAACACCAAAAGAAAACATTTTCTGATAGAGTGTGGGGGGGGAACCTACAACCTGAAAAAAATATATTTGACAATGGCATTTCAAACAAGGGTCTCATCACAAAAATTTACAAAATACTATAGGCCCTACACAAGAAAAAGACTGATAATCTAGTAACAAAATGGACAAAAGACATGAAAAGACTTTTCACAAAGGAGCAGATTCAGATGTCCAAGAAACACATAATGAAGTGCTTAAAATCACTGGCAATCAGAAAGATGTAAATCACAACAATGAGAAACCATGCAACACCAAGTTGTAGCAAAGTTAAAATAACGCTGCAAGCAATAAATGTTGGAGGAGATGTGGAGAGATTTGAACTTTTATGCGGTGCTGGTGGGATTATAAAATGGCACAACCATTCTGGAAGACAATTTGTTTTCCTTAAAAAGCTAAATATAGAAACCCCATATGACCCAATTATTACAAAGGTAGGAATATATGCCATAGGAACTAGAACTGAGACATTAGTTGAGATAACTAATATATGTCAATTTTCATTGCAGCATTATTCAAAAAAGCAATAAAATTAAAATAGCCAAATGCCTATTAACAAATGGATTCAGATATTAAAGTATATTCATACAATGGAATATTTTGTAGCATTAAGAAACAATGATTAATAAGATACTGTGTAATATGAGGTAGTCTGGAGAGCATTTTGCTTATTTGAATAAATCTTACAGGGAAAAATACTGCATAAGACTATTATTGTAAAGCTGGAAGGATGACTGAACAAGTTCTATATAAATATTCAGTGCTTTACACAATCAGAAGATCTTCTCTAATAACTCTAATAAACTAAAGAAATGATCTATGAAAGTATAGTATTTTGTATAAATGTTTGAAAGGTGTAGAGGACAAGAGGAAGGGGGCAGAAAAAAGGAAAAGGTGAAATTCACTAGCATAGCAAACGTTTGTGGGTGGATGGAGGGTGGAGGAATTGCTAAGATTCGAAGGGCACTTGACAAGATTGTTTAATAATAGTCATGACCAATGATTAAATAAAATTCAATGTGCATTAATTTGAATGATTGCATGAAACACCATGAAAATTAAAAAATGTATAAAACATGCATGAATGAAAAAAAGGAAAAGGGAAGAAGACTTGCTTGTTCTTTTGAAAGTCCACGGGATATTCAGTACTCTTCTCCAATGGCAAAATTCAATGATATTGACTCTTTTTCTGCTGTTGTTATTCATTGTCCAGCTTTCAGATGCAATAAGAAGTAATTTAAAAGACCATTAATGGATCAAGTGTACTGTAGTCTTGAAACTGACATAATAGCGTTTTCAGCACATTTGAGAGGTCCCTGACAGCAGATTTCCCCAATGCAAACAGATCTTGTGATTCCTCAATTGCTGTTACCTTGGTTGGGTATTGAATGTGAATCCAGATAAAATTATTTAACTGACAATGTCAATATCCCCCCCACATCTAGCCTGATTTGTCTATTTTTTTAGTGTGATGATTTTGATTTCTTGATGTTGAGATTTAATCCTTACTGAAGGCTACTGCTCTTGATTTTCTGTGGTAAGTGCTTCAAGTTCTTCACTTTGTGCAAGCAAAATTATTATCTGTATATTGAAGGTTATTGATGAGTCTTCCTCCGATCTTGAAGCTACATTCTTCCTCACATAGAGCAGTTTCTCAATTTATGTGCTTAACATACAGATTGAATAGGTATGGAGAAATAAAACCATTTATACACATATTTCTTGGCTTTAAACTGTGCATTATCCCCTTGTTCTGCTCACACTACTGCTTCTTAGTGTTTTCTAAGTTTTATATGAGCACAGTTAAATGTTCTGGGATTGTCATTCTTCTTAATGTTATCTATAATTTAAAATAATCCACACAGTCATGTGCCTTTGCATAGTCAATAAAACACTAATTAACCTCTCTCTGATATTTTCTATTTTCAGCCAAATTCCATCTGACAGATGCAGTGATACCACCCATTCATCACATAGCTTATATGTATCTAGCTTGAATTTCTGGTAGTTCATTGTAGATATAAAGTTCAAGACATTTTTAAAATAATCTTCAGCAATATTTTTCTTGCAACATTATATTGTTAGATAATTTCCACATTGTGTTAAATAACTTTTTTTAGAATGGTAACTAATATGCATACCTTCTAGGGATTTGGCCAAGTAGTTGCATTCCAAATTCAGTGGAATATGTTGCCATTACTAATATTCTGGAACCTGAAAAATAGGAAGACCTGGGAGGGAAAAAACAACCCAAAAACCCAAACCAAACCAAAACAAAAAACCCAAAAAAAATAATGTGCTTTCCACTGTATTGATGCCTTTTATTAATATAATGAAAATCTGGAGTCTATAAAGAAGATATTTAAAGCCTAATAGTTCCTTTTAATAGATTAAAAGCATGTTCTTATCAGTTGTATTAAAAGTAAAGACACAGATGAACATAACTTTAACTATTATAATTATGTAATTTAAGAGATGTCTGAGAATATACCACAGCTTCTCTATCCATTCGTTGTTGATGTGCACTTAGGTTGTTTCCAACTTCTTGCTATTGGGAACAAATGATAAACACGGGTGTACATACCTCTGCTTGGTGGCAGTTATGGTCTCTTTGGGGTATATTCCCAGTAGTGGAATTACTGCCTCAAACAATGGAATACTATGCTGCATTGAAAAATAAGGAACTCATGAAATATTATTCAAAATGGGTGACCCTGGTGGCCATTATGCTGAGTGAAATATCTCAGTCACAAAAGGACAAATATTACATAGTGCCATTGTTGTAAAACTGGACTGACAGCGGGGTTGATTGATGACTGAGAAAGATGGGATAAATAATGCGTACTGCATTGAAACATATGAAAGAGAAAACTGTTTAAAAGCGATATGTGATTAAGTATTATTGTCATGACAGGAACCCAGAATGAAGGTTGTGGACTTAGGGAGAGGTCTTGTAAAATAATGAAATAATTTTTCCTTTACTTTTCAAAGAGAAGAGTCTACTGGGAGTGAGGGGTGTGCAGGGAGAAAAGTGCAACAATGAATGAAAATTCAAAATCTCTGTAAATTTTCATTAAAATTAATAATAATAATATAAAAATAAACGGAAAAAAGAGATGTCTAGAAAAAAATGCAAGTTTCTTGGTAGACGATGTACCTCAAAGACTGCCAATTAGCCTCCTCATACTTTCTAACTTCTTGTTGTTGTTGTTATGTGCCATCGAGTCGTTTCCGACTCATAGCGACCCTATGCACAACAGCTCTAAACCCTGCTCTATCCTGCGCTAACCGCACCGCCTCTGACACACCCATCCCGATTACCCCAGTCACGGAATCAATCCATCTCATAGAGGGTCTTCGCCTCCTGCGCTGTCCCTCCACCCTCCCAAGCGTGATGTCCCTCTCCAAGGACCCGTCCCTCCTGGCAACATATCCAAAGTATGTCAGACGAAGCCCCAGAATCCTTGCCTCCAAGGAGCAGCTTGGTTTAAGCCTCTCCAAGATGAATTTGTTTGTTTTCCTGGCAGTCCATGGTACATTCAGTACCCTTCTCCAGCACCACAGCTCAAAAGCATCCACTCTCCTTCTGTCCTCCCTAGTCATTGTCCAACTCTCTGATGCATAACAAGCGATTGCAAATACCATGACCTGTATCAGGCGCACCTTAGTCTCCAGAGAGACACTGTTGCTCCTGAGTACCTTTGAGAAGTCCGTAACGGCAGACTTTCCCATCGTGATACGCTTTTTGATTTCCTGACTGCTGGTACCAAGAGTGTTGACTGTGGAGCTGAGCAAAGTGAAGCCATGAACACTCTCAATCTCTTCATCATCCATCCTGAAGCTGCCAATTGGTCCAGTGGCGAGAATCTTTGTCTTCTTGACGTTGAGCCTTAGTCCATACTGAAGGCTGCAGTCCTTGACCCTTCGCAGCAAGTGCATGAGGTACTCCTCAGTTTTAGCAAGCAAGGTTGTGTCATCTGCATAACGGAGATTGTTAATAGATCTTCCACCAATCCTGATGCCACAATTCTCCTCATAGAGCCCAGTTTCTCGGATCATCTGCTCTGCATACATGTTGAAAAGGTATGGAGACAGGATGCATCCCTGGCGTACACCCTTCCCAATTTTGAACCATGCAGTGTTACCCTGCTCTGTTCTGACTACTGCCTCTTGGTCCAAGTATAGGTTTCGTATTAGCACAATTAAATGTTCTGGGATTCCCACTCTTCTCAGAGTCAGCCACAGTTTGTTATGGTCCACATAGTCAAATGCCTTTGCATAATCAATGAAACACAGATAGACATTCTTCTGGTATTCCCTGCTTTCAGCCAAGATCCATCTAACATCAGCAACGATATCCCTAGTACCACGACCCCTTCTAAACTTTCTAACTAGTCATAATATTTCTGAACTAATGCTTTAATGAACACATTTCAATATTGTGTCTGTAATTGTTATTATTTATCCAACAATCTGGTGCATTGTATGAATGTTAAGTGTGCATTTCTTGAGAAACTAATTCCAAATTTAAAAAAAAAAAATCCTTACAACTGGGCCCATAAACAACATCATAAAAAGCGGATAAAAGATTGAAACTGTAAAGGATTTTTTTTCCGCATGGATTCATAATCAATAAATACCCTTGGAAACAACATAAAAAATTTAAAAGGCTCAATGGTTTGGACAAAATGGCTGTCAAGGTCCTCTTAAGAGTGTTTAAAAGCATTTTTTAATTGTTCCATATGTACACAAAAACTAGCCAATGATTAAGGAAATGTGAAGAAGTGATATATTTGTTTTACGGTGTTACTGAAGGATGTTTCATGCATGCTGTTTTGTCATAGGAAACAAACAACAAAAGTGTAGCTGGATATTCAAATATCTTCCTCTGTGAAATTTTTTTCCATGCCTTTTGCCCATTTTGTAGTTGAGTTGTCAGTCTTTTTCTTCTGGAGGCCCTGTAATTTTCTGCAAACTTTCATTATGAGATTACTGTCTGAGATGGTATTACCAAATATTTGTTCCCAGTAAGTAGAACTTCTTTTCATCCTGTTCGAAAAAGATTTTGATGTGCACAGGAATTTGATCTGTAGAAAGTCCAGTTCATCAGTTTTTACCTCTTTAGATTGTGTATTTCTGTCTGTATTTGGCAGTCTCTTTATGTTGTAAACTAGGCCTTCTAAACTTACGAAATTAATGGTTTTGGGCTTTACTCCCAGGTCTCTGATCCATCTTGAGTTTATTTTTGTTCATGGTATGAGATGTGGATCCTGTTCCAGATTTCTACAGGTAGCAGCCCAGTTTTGCTAGCACCATTTGTTGAAGAGGTTGTCATTTCCCCATTTGATAGGATTTATTTCTTTATGGAGTATCAGTTGACCACAGTATGCTGGGTCTAGTTTGATTTTCTAAATTTTGTTCCATTGGTCTACGGGCCTGTCATTTTACCAGTACCATGCTGTTTTGGTTATTACTACTGTATAGTAGGTTTTGAGGTCAGGGGATGCTATGCCTCCTACTCCATTTTTGTTTCTTAGAAGTATTTTGTTTCTTTGGGGACTCTTGCCTTTTCAAATAAACTTGACAATTTCTCTTTAAATCTCCTTGGAAAATGAACATGTTGTCTAGATTGGGATTGTGTTGAACATGTAGATTGCTTTTGGTAGGATTGTCATTTTCACAATATTGAGTCTTCCTAACCATGAACAGGGCACATTTTTCCATTTCTTTAGGTCTTTCATTGTATTGTGCATAAACACTCCATAGTTTTCTTTGTATAGGTCTTTTGTGTCTCTAGTTAGCTTCACTCCTAAGTATCTTAGCTTAAAATTGGCTATTATAAATGGTATTACTTTCTGATTTCCTTTTCTGAATTCTTTGTTACTGTATAGAAATACCACTGATTTTTGGATATTAATGTTATATCCTACCACTCTACTTAATTGCCCTTCTAATTCTAATAGTTCTAATAGTGTTTTTTTTTTTTTGTTGAGTCTTTGGGGTTTTCTGTGTATACTATCAAATAATCTGCATATAGTGATAGTTTAGGCATCTCTTTGCCAATCTGGATGCCTTTTATTTGCTTCTCTTGGTGTATTGCCCTAGCACTTCCAATGCATAAAGAAATGTTCAAAATCAATGGCAACAGGACAGTCATAAATCAAAACCACAATGAGATATCATCTCCTTCCAGTAGAAGAGGCAAAGTAATAAGTGTAGGAGAAGATGTGGTGAGATAGGAACTCTTATACATTGTAGATGGTATTGTACAATGGTATAACTACTCTGGAAGGCTATTTGGGGCTTCCTCAAAAAGCTGAACATAAAAATTTCATATTATGCCACTATTCCACAGCTTGGAATATACTCAGGGAAAATGAGAACTGAGGCACAAAAGGGGATCTGTACACCAATGTTCATAGCAGCATTATTCACCATCACAAGAACATAGAAAAAACCTCACATCTTCAACCATAATTAAACTGAGAAATTTAGTATATTTACACAATGGAATAATCATATATCCTTTTAAACAGTTCTTTCCTTCATCTGTTCCAAGGCAGTGTTCATTATTTATCCCCTCTTCTCCTATTCCTTCTCTTCTTCAACCACTCACTAGCCTCTGGTATCTTAGTGACTTCATTCTTCCCCCCTTTTTTTGCTCTCTTCTTCTTTTCTACTTCCCATTCTAATATTCATGCACGTCTTGCTCAGTTCATTCTGTTTTTACAATAATTTTCTTATGCCGGGTTTGTCCTTGTAAGTCTGAGTTATTTTATTCACCATAATGCTCTCTAGACTCTCCCATGTTATATAGTATTTTATGAAAGCATTGTTCAGTAGTGCTGCATAGTATTCGATTATATGAATGAACTATAATTCCTCTATCAATTCATTTGTTGATGGAAACATGGTTTATTTCCATTTTCTTAAAATTGTCATTAACATTGATAAGAACACAGGTGTACATATGTCTATTTGTTTCTCAGTTCTGATTTTCTTGAGTCTTTTTCTTGCACTTCAGAGCAATAATAAAAAATATTTTAAAATGGAAAAAGTAAAACAAACCACTTGTATATTATGCCAATTTTTAAACTTTATTTACAATTTCTTAAACATTTTAACAGGTTCTATATAGATCTCTTTGGAAGCAGAAATGGCATCCACTTCCTAAACAATATGCCTCTGAAAATTCTATGAACTTTGATAAAATACAATAGTTATATATAGAAAGGCTTCAGGCCTTTTGTTCATAGGATCGCTATAAGTCATACTCTACTAGATGGCAAACAACAACCACAAAAACATATAAATCTCTTAGAGTTACTTGACTGTATGACTATTTTTTTTTAAATACAGTGAGTCTGTGTATTTTTTTCTTTCTCTTGATAATTTTTACCATCTAATGTTAGAGCATTAGCTCCTATCAGTTCACACAACTTCTGTAAATACTGAATCAATAATTTCACTCTGCCTCCTTAGATGTCTGCATTACTTATATCAGTTCTCAATAGCCATTGGAAGATTACCACTTGGATGAAGTAAATCCTTTGACTCTCTCTTTTATCTTTCCTCATTCTCTTATGATAACAATTCTTTTAATCTATCAATACTTCAAGTCCTTGTAGCTGACAAAGGGAAACATGTATACAATCACTCATGTACATACACATATTTATGGTAATGGATAGTGGATAATGTCAGTGTGCCAGGTCAATCAGCCATTGGAACCTATCAGCTACTTTGTGGGAAATAGACAGGAAGTTTCCCCTCAAGAATATGCCATTGTTGTGTTGTATGACGTCAAGTTGTAACCAATTTAGTGGTTTTTCAGAAGTAGTTTATTTGCATGGGAAGAAATTGCCTACCCTTTTCCCACAGAGCAGCTAGTGGATTGGAACTTCGTAAACTTGTAATTTCAGGACAGCTTCTTACCACTAGGCTACCAGGGCTCCCTCTCAAAAATATAGATCCTCAACATATATGAACTTTGTAAGTAATCCAGTATTTAAAAAAAAATTATGGAAAAAAATAAAGCTCAGAAAAATCAAGGAAGTGTCACTATGAGTTGCAACTGAATAAATGGCAGTGTGTTTTGTTTTGTGCAATATTTCTGAGAGAACGTTGGAGGTAAATAGTTAAACACTTGGATCCCAAAGGAAAAGTCAGAGATTTGAATCCACCATAAGATTGTTGGCAAATGACCTAGCCTCTACTTTTCTACTGATTCAATAAGTCTAGGAAACCTTATGAGACATTTTGCTCTACCTTAAATGTATTTATTGAGGGCAATGAATCTGTATTTCTTTTAATTTAAAATCAGTTTATAATTATGTCTACATTTCTAAATCCCTACCCCAAAAATTATTTCCTACCCTTTACCTTGCTTATTTATAAACTTCAACAACAAAACTGAATAACAAAGAACTCATTAGCTACCATCCTAATACTCTTTACTGGTTACTTCCATTACATATGTATAGTAATGAAAAATTATTAACACATATTCCTATAACAAATTATAGAAAAAATATTATAGTACTTACATCTTTTATTTTTTAATTTAACAAAACCTGCTTCCCATTCCATAAATTACATAATTCAATAAGACTATTATTCCCTCCTCTTTCATTAAGGTTATTTCAGCATTTATAATACAGTTATAGTGTTTTGTTAGATTTGCCATTCCATTTTTGGATCCATATTTTTAAAAATTCTATTCTTCTAAGTTTTTATATATATATGTAAATTATTTGTGTTTTAAAGTTTTATTGGTTTTGAAAAATATGTAGTGCCAAAACTTAACAAAGCAGAGTCACACAGAATAGTTTCAACACCTGAAAAGTTTCTTCAGTTTTACCGCTTCAGCTACAAACTCTCATCTTGATAAATCGAAAACCACTTATTATGATGAATTTTAAAAAAACAGTTAATGTATTAATTGCTATATTTCAACATGGTTAGGGAATTAATTATGTCTTAAAATTTCTCTCTCTCTCTCTCTCTCTATATATATATATACACATATATATATATGAATTTTTTAAAAATTCTGTATCGTTCCCTTCTCTTTCTCTTCCTATAATATTTAACCCGCCAAGTGGGATTTATCTGTGTGTAAAATTTCCCTTATTTTTCTGTAATACCCGTCTTGTTCTGACATAAGTGCTCTGACTAACTTATGTCACTCAGCATCATTTGCTCTGTTGTTGTTGATGTATGTTGTTGTTGTTAAGTGACATCAAGTCACAGGGGACTCATAGTGACCCTATGAAGGAGAGTCCTCAACGCCTGCGTGTCTTTCATCCTCTCTCCAGGTTCATAGGGTTTCTGGAGGCAAGCTATTATGGAAGTGGATGACACTCCTCCATCCAAGCTTGTTTTTATAGGGGAGCTCCACCCCACTCTCTGTCTGCATTGGGTAACCAGCCATTAATGCATTTGACACATTAATGTCACAGTGTTCACCGTCACAGCAACCACAAGTGACTGCGGTACAGCAACTTGTACACCAGGGCTATAAGACCTAGAGGAATGTCTGAACAAAAACAATGAAAGACAGGCCCGAGGGCCGCGGGTTAAAAGTCACCCACCTTTGGCTTGGTAGCATCGCTTTCTGTCCACTGGGTCAGCTGATCTCTCTCTATGATGATGTTATTGTTGTCAAGTACCTTCAAGTCTCAGGCGACTCATAGTGATCCTATGAAGAAGGGTCCTCAACGCCCGGGTGTCTCTCATCAACCTGTGAATCCTGGAAACCTTGTTGATGTCTACCATGAAATAAAAAACAACCTATAGCTGCCCCATCAACAGGTTTTAGAGGCAGTAATTGCCCAAGAGGAGATTGTGTATCATTCTTCTGTGAAACAGCTGGTGCATATATATTCATATTGTACATTGTCAGCAGTTGACATGTTTGGAATCACAGAAGCCAAGAAAGCTTCAGATACAAGCTGTCAGATCAAGGGTTGGACAATGGAAGATAAATTCTGAAGGGATTTGGTAGAAGTGAAGGGAAATCCTGGTGGAGGGTGGAGCTGGGAAATAAGTGGGTCAAGGCACTGGGCTAAGGGCAGGGACAACACTGTAACTAATGGTTAACTCCACAATGAGGGCTTTATCATTCACTGCTCCATGAATTACTTGTATGTCAGATACTCTTCTAAGTCTGAACATTCAGATTAAGACAGACTAGGAAGAAGGATTGGACATCCACTTCTGAAATAGCAGGTCTCTGGAAAACCTATGTACAACAGAACTCACGTAGACTAACAAAAAGGGCAACCTAGGTAGAACGTTCAAGTATGGAAATACAAAGGAAGAGGAACAGTTGTAAGCAGACATTAGTGATTGGAACATGGAATGTGAGAACCATGAATGTAGGAAAATTAGAAATTGTTAAGAAAGAAATGAACTGCATAAATATTGACATACTGGGCATTGGAGAGATGAGATGATCATATGATATATTACTCAGAGATGAAAAGGTGAGAAAAATTGGGGTTGCTTTCATAGTTAAAAAAAGTGACTTCTAGGTTCATCATGAAGTACATTGTGAGTGACAGGATTATATCCATACACTTACAAGGAAGTCCAGTGAATACCACTATCATTCACCCATATGCACCAACAACCAGAGCCAAAGAAGAAATAGATTATTTCTACCAACTTTTACAGTTGGACATAGATCGAACATGCAATTAAGATACATTGATAATAATGGGTGACGGGAATGCAAAAGTTGGGAACAGA
>NW_006400101.1:269017-272886 GCF_000299155.1 Elephantulus edwardii | reverse complement strand
AGGGTCAAGGACTGCAGCCTTCAGTATGGACTGAGGCTCAATGTCAAGAAGACAGAGATTCTCACCACTGGAACAACTGGCAACATCAGAATGGATGGCGAAGAGATTGAGATTGTTCACAGCTTCAGTTTACTCGGCTCCATACTCTTGGCACCAATTGCCAGAAAAAAAAATAGTATATTGCGATGGAAAAGTTTGCTGTTAGGGACCTCTCTACTCAAGAGCAACGGTTTGTCTCTGGAGCCTAGGGTGTGTCTGATATAGGCCATGGTCTTTGCAATCACTAGTTATGCATCAGAGAGTTGGACAATGACTAGAGAGAATAGAAGGAGAATTGATGTTTTTAAGCTGTGGAGCTGGATAAGAGTATTGAATGTACCATGGACTGCCAAGAAAACAAACAGATTCATCCTGGAGAGGGTTAAACCAGGCTACTCCTTGGAACCAAGTTTTCTGGGGCTTCGTCTGACATACTTTGGGCATGTTCTAAGGAGTGACAGGTCCTTGGAGAGAGACATCATGCTTGTTAGGGTGGAGGGTCAGCAGAGGAGGGGAAGACCCTCTTTGAGGTGGATTAATTCAGTGACTGGGGTAATCGAGATGAGTGTGTCAGAGACAGTGTGGTTGGTACACGACAGAGCAGGGTTTAAGGCCTTTGTACATAGTGTCACTATGTGACGGCACATAACAACAACACGTTATTTCATGATTTCTTGATCAGTTTTTAGTGGTGAATAATATTACATCATGTGAATTCTACCATCATTTCCTTAGACATCTATCCACTGATGAACATTTGGATTGTTTCCAAATCTTTGCAATGTGGTAAATAATGCTATATTAAGCATTGTTGTTGTTATGTGCCGTCAAATCAACTGCGAATCATAATGACCCTATGTACAACAGCCCTAAATGCTATTCTATCATGTGCCATCTCCTGTTTCCAACACACCTACCCCCACTACCCAGTCACTGAATCAGTGCATCTCACAGAGGGTCTTCCTCTCTTGCACTATCCCTGCACCCTCCCAAACATAACATCTCTCTCCAAGGACTGGTCCCTTCTTGCAACATGTCCAAAGCATGTCAGACAAAGTTTCAGAATCCTTGACTCCAAGGAGGAGCCTTGTTTAACACTCTCTTGGATAAACCATTTATTTTAGAAGGGCTTGTGTTACTAGGAATATTGTAGGTAATATTAGATGGATCTTAGCTGAAATCAGGGAATACCAGAGGAATGTCTATCTGTGTTTCATTGATTATGCAAAGGCATTTCACTGTGTAGATCATAACAAACTCTGGCTGACTCTGAGAAGAATGGAAATACCAGAACACTTTATCATGCGAATGTGAAACCTATACTTGGACCAAGAGCCAGTTGTCAGAACAGAGCAAGAAAACACTGCATGGTTCAAAATTGGGAAGCGCATATGCCAGGGATGTGTCCTGTCTCCATATCTTTTCAAACTGTATGCAGAACAGATTATCCGGGAGGCAGGGCTCTATGGAGAGAAATGTGCCATCAGGATTGGAGGAAGATTCGTCACCAATCTGTGTTATGCAGATGACACAACCCTGCTTGCTGAAACTGAGGAGGACCTGAAGAGCTTGCTGTAGAGGGTCAAGGACTGCAGCCTTCAATATGGATTGGAACTCAATGTCAAGAAGACAAAGACTGTAAGTCTTTTCATTTCCTGACTATTGATGCCAAAAGTGTTGATCATAGAGCGAAGCAATGAAAGCTTTTAACAATCTCAAACTCTTAACCATCCATCCTGATGCTGCCAATTGGTCCAGTAGTGGAAATCTTTTTTTCTTAATATTGAGCCTCAATTCATATTGAAGGCTGCAGTCCTGGACCCTCTGCACCAAGCTCTTTAGGTCCTTCTCAGTTTCAGCAAGCAGGGTTGTGTCATCTGCATAACGCAGATTGGTGATGAATCTGCTTCCTATCCTCACGCCACATTTCTTCTCATAGAGCCCAGACTCCCAGATGATCTGTTCTCCATGTAAGTTGAAAAGGTATGGAGTTAAGACACATTCCTGGCATACACCCTTCCCAATTTTGAACCATTTGGTGTTTCCCTGCTCTGTTATGATAACTGCCTCTTGGTCCAAGTATAGGTTTTGAATTAGCATGATCAAGTGTTCTAGGTTTCCCATTATTCTCAGAGTCAGCCACAGTTTGTTGTGATTCACGCAGTCAAATGCCTTTACGTATTCAATGAATAACAGACATTATTCTGGTACTCCCTACTTTTAGTCAAGATCCATCTAACATTACCTACAATATCCCTAGTACCATGACCCTTTCTAAACCCCACCTGAACTTCTGGCAGTTCTTTGCTGATATGCTGTTCTAGTCATTTTTGTATAATCTTCAGCAGAACTTTGTTTGCATTTGATATTTCTGATATGTTCGATAATTTACACACTCTGTCAGATCATCTTTCTTTGAAATGTGAACAAGTGTAGATCTCTTCCAGTCAGTTCATAGTTTGCACTGTAGCTCTCATTTCATGTGAATACATACCTAGTGATGATATTGCTACATAAAATGATATTACTATTCTATAATTTCTAAGGAAACACCAATCTCCTTTCCAGCATGGTTATGCCATTTTATAAACCCACCAGAGCTCTATGAGACTTCCATCTCTCTACACTCTTATTTGCTTTTGTTGCTGTCAAGTCAAATAAAACTCATAGCAACCCTATGAACAATAGACTGGAACCTTGTTCTTTCTTGTACCAATATCAATATCTCTGACACACTTGAGCCCATTTCTCCTGAAACTTGAACCTTAGGTGAGACAATATCTCTTTGTTGATTTTATTTATGTCTCTCTAATACTTATTGTTCTTGAAATCACTGTGTTTCCATTAGAGTATGAGGCCAGCTACTTTAGGGAATTGACCAATAAGACTATGCTGAGGTCCATAGCTGTCCCTTTTTCTTAGGATGTCATTACTTTTTCCTCAATATTCAAATCCCAAGAAGCCAGTTGTGATAATGTCTACCACACCATCTACACGCCTCAGTCAAGAAAGACCAAGGATACACCTGGGGCCTCATACCACCATGTCTTTACAGGGTTCAGCCACGGTCAAACAGAGGTGTCTTGAGCCATGATATTTGTATGCCTGAATGTTTCTATGATTTACTTTTAAAAGGTGTAATACCTATCTGTCAGTTTGTTATTTGGGAAAGTGATTTGTATGTTGCTACTTATTTTATAGCTTAAATATGTATATGCTTACTTGTTTCTTGTTTGATCATATTGATACAGCACTTGTTTGTCAGGTTGCTTTACTGAGATAATTTGTGGGTTTCTATGATACTGGAATATATGCCACATGTGTAACATCTACCAACAGTAGATCCAACTGAATGTAAATTAATAGATATAATTAATAATACACACAAATTATTGCTGAAAATAATGCAAAAATGGCTAGAAAATAAAGTGACAGAGAATTGCCAGAAGTTCAAGCTAGGTTTAGAAAAGGCTGCGACAAAGAGGATATAATTATCATCTTCTTTTCAGTCCATCATGATGTTGCCTATTGATCTGGTGTTGAGGATTTTTGTCTTCTTGAAGTTATGAAGCAATCCATATTGAAAGCTACACTCCTTTATTTTCTGAAGCAAAAGTTTTAGGTTCTCCTCTCTTTCAGTAAGCAAGGTAATTCCATCTTCATAATGCAGGTTGTTGAAGAGTCTTCTTCCAATCCTGATGACTCTTCCTCATAAAATTCAGTTTCTTGAATGACGGATGCAACATACAGATTGAATATGTGTAGAGATAAGATACAACCCTGACACACACTTTTCTTGATCTTAAACCATACTGTCCCAGGAGAAGATA
>NW_006400101.1:262239-267431 GCF_000299155.1 Elephantulus edwardii | reverse complement strand
ACAGTCAAATGACTATGCACAGTCAATAGACATTTTTCTGGTATTTTCTACTTTCTTCCAAGATCCACCTGAGATCAGCAATCATATCCCTTGCTTTACTGCCTCTTCTAAACCATACTTGAACTTCTGGAAGTTATTTGTCAATGTACTGTCCTGGCCATTTTTGGATAATCTTCAAAGATATATTGTTTGCATGAGACACTAATGATATTGTTTATAAATTCCACAATGATTCTGCTGGAACATCTTTCTTGGGAATGGGAACAAATATAGATATATTCCCGTCAATTGATTACGTAACTCTCTCCATTTTCTTGCAATTGATTGTAGTTGTTGTATATCTTTGAATCAAAACGGATCCAGAGCTGACCTTTCTATATGTTTTCAGAGGCAGTAATTACACGGGAAGAAACTGCCATCCTTCTCCCATAAAGCATCTGATGAACTTGAACCAAGTGTCTTTAGAATTGCAGCACATAATTTCACAACTGGACCACCAACGCTTCCTTGATTAGGTCTATATTTAGCCCAATATTTTATTTGAGGATCTTTATATTTTCAGTTTGATGTGTATGTACTTGATTCAACTTACATTAGCTTTTAGTTATTATGTTACTTGTAGTTTTGGCTTTTTGAGAATAAGAAAATATCAGCCATATAACTGAAAAATAAATATACAAACATATTTCATTCCACTTCACTTCATTGTTTTTCACACCATATTCCATTTATTTAAAAACTATAGGTTTATGGCCACCCAGTGTCAAGTAATTTACTGGTCCCATTTTTATAAAAGTATGTGCTCATCATATAACTGTATCAGATTTTGATAAGGTCCCACAATATTTGAAACTTTGCAATACTATTGCCCACACTTAAGCCTATACTTACCGCTGTTCAGTCATAACAAGTCATGGCTGATGGTCTAGTGTGGATTTGGAGGTTCCAAATACTGTGGGAGGATATTGCCCGACTTTCTTCTACAGAGCTAATGGTGAATTTGAACTTCTAGAGAGTATTAGACTTTGGGTTTGCAGTGCAGCTTCCTATGGACTAAACCACCAGAGCTCCCTGAATAGAAAATATATTCACTCTTATTAGTGCTATTAGGTGCCATCATGGTGAACACTCCTCATAGCAACCATATAAACAACAAATCTGAATCCTTTCCTGTCTAATGCTATCCTCATCAGCTCTGTCAGACATAAGGCTATTGCTGCAGTCACTGTATCAATCCATCTCCTTAAGGATATTCCTCTCTTTTGCCAACCCTCCACTTTTCCATGTGAAGAAATAGCCTCTTGTAATATCATGCCAAAAGTACATTAATTGAAGCCTTATTATGTTTGCCTCCTAACAGAACTTTCTTACTGCATTTTCTCCAAGACATACATTTTTTCTTTTGATATTCATGTGATATTTAGTACTCTTCTTTAACATCACAGCTCTAAAGCATACATTCTCCTGTTCTCATTATTCCTTGACCAGCTCTCAGAAACATAGCAAGTAATTGAAAAGGCCATGGCCTGAATTAGGTTCACCTTAGTTTTCAAACTAACATTGTTGCTTCTCAGTACTTTAGGGAAATCCCCAACAGCAGACTTGACCAATGCAATACATTTATTTCCTGATCTATTGACTGTTGGTACCAAGTATGTCAATTGTGGATCCACAAAAGATGAAATTGTTAACAATTTCAATCTTTCCCCCATATATCATGATGTTTATCAGTACATTGGTGAGAAAATTTGTATTCTTGATGTTAAGATGCAATCTGTAAAAAAAAAAAAAGACAATCTGTAGTGAAGGTTGTAGTCTTTGATGTTTGCTGCAAAAATTTCAAGCCCTCTTCAATTTCAGCAATCATGGTTGTGTCATCTGCATAGCAGAGGTGTTGATAGGACTTCCTCTGAACCTGATGCCACAGTTTTTTCATAGAGTCTAGCTTCTCAAATAATTTACTCAGCCTACAAATTTAATATGTATGGAGAAAGAATAAAAATTGCTATATGACTTACTTTATTTTTGTAATCTATAATCCAAGCTACAATATATCTGAGATATTCCTCTAGAGCCTTTTCAAGCTTCATTTAATTGCATAGTTCATGTTTTTTATTAAAAAAATTTAAGTAACATTTCATTATGTTATCAAATTGTTTATCTATTCTCTTACTGAAGAAAATAATGAGCCCTGGGATCTCTGACCGCCTAAAGGGCAAGGAAAGTCACCGCCAACTCAATAGCAAGTAGTGTGAATCCATAAACAACTCCATGGGAGAAAGATGGGTCATCTCCTCCTTAAAATGTACAATCTCTGAAAATATGCTAGAGGATATGTTATTAATCATTTCAAATTTCACAGAAATGAAGGAATTGGTACCGTAATGAATTATGTGTCTCACTACTAACTGATTCATCAGTTTTTCAAATCTGGTTGTGGTTCTGCAGAATAAGATGAGCAATCTTCTCCTTAAATTATAAGAGTTTACAGGTTTATAAATTCCATGTAGATTTGTTATCAGCCAAACTTCACTCAATGGCGATGAATTCATTGGGGTTTCTTGCTTGGTGTTTTGTTTTGGTTGTTTGTGGGTTAGATGTGTAACAAGGTAGATTGTTAGAAATAGAACAATTCTAACTGAACAATTCAATTGAAAGATTGAAAGCTTCAGTTCATCCAACTGCTTCACTGCAGAAAAGGAGGTCTGGTGATCTTTACTATAACGATTCAACTTGGAAAATCCTGTGGGACAGTTATACTCTGTCACAAAGTGTTGCTATGGGTCAAAAATCAATTCCAAGCACCTAACAACACTGAATTACATCTTAATTACATATAATTCTTGCTGAGCATGATTAAATCTACTATAAATATTTGCGTGAATGTATTTGTATAGTCACAAATATTTATAAATAAATTGTGAAAACTATTTCTGCAATGAATTTCAGTGTCAAAATTATTCATCTTAATTATTTTGCAATAATACAATTAAATGATATTGCTAATAATTGAAAGTGCCCTAAAGGAGGCATATACATTTACTATTAAGATTATTGTGCTATTTAAAAAAATCATAATACACATTTAATCTTCCAAAAATTTTATTATGATAGTAATAGTTTGCTTTTCAATGTTTGAAATATATATTTAAAAAAATTTTTCAGATATTAAAATAATTTCTATGCTATCAATTCTTATTCCTTTAAGTATTCCTCTTAGTAGTCAGAATTATATGTGATTTAAGATATGACAGAAGATAGTATCAAAACAATTGGGTCAGCCTTGCCTTAAGGCTGCCAACTTCAGAAATATGAAGTTATTACAGCCAAGGTCTACAAAAAGTCGTAAAGTGGCAGACTTGAGAAAAATGGAAGAAGCCTGTGAAAGTTACTGTACTATTTGTTCACCGGGAAGAGGTTCGGGAATGATCACTGACCTCTAAGTAACAGAGAATGGAACTCATCTTTCACTTCTGAATGGGCTCCCCTCTGTAATTGATGACATCTCTTGAAATGGTTGTGATCATTAGTGCGCCAGTGACTGAATTAAAAGAAAATGAAGGATGCAGATGGCTGTAGTAAAGCACGGAAAATACATTTCTTCCTGGTGACAGACACAACTGATCATTTTATAAGGAACTACTTTACTGAAAGTGTTTCATCTATGTAGTTCTTAGGGAAAATGAAGAGTAATGTAAAAATTGGATAAGATGAAACTAGCTCTTTCATTCCACATATTGACTGCACAAGTCATTTTCAATAAATCAGTTACTTATTGTACCCAGGACAAAAGCTTAGAGGTTCTATTGATAGGGTATATTCCTCCAGTACCTCCTCACCCCCTTGCCCCTGGCCCTTCAACATAATTAGAGTTCTACAAACTATTCCCTTTGGATAGACAATGTTTGACTCTGTTACATTAAACCAAATTATTTGCTTAAGTTGTTTCTAATTATATATGATCTATAGCGACCTAATAGCAATAAGCTGAGCTTCAGTCCCAAAATCATGCACTTAGAGGCCACCAACTGCTCCATTGGAGAAGGATTGACAATCTCCTCTGAAAACCCTCCAGAAGGCCAGGTATAGGTAGGTCCTGACTCTACAGTACACAAAAACATGACACAGTTATCAACATTTAAAAATACATATTTCACAATAGCTTTTATGATTGAAACAACCAGGAGTGGGCAAATTTTGCAGGTAAAATTATAATTAATAAGTATTACAATGAAACGTGCAAGAAGCTGGGGTCAGAAAATCAAAAGGTCCAAATTCACTCAGCATTCCTTAAGCTCAAGGAACTGAAGAAAAAATTCAAACCTCAAGTTTCTATAATCAAGGATGCTTTAGCAGAATATTAAATGATCCAGGAAGTATTAAAAGAAGATGGAAAAAGTATACTGAGTCACTGTCTTGAAAGGAACTGGCAGACACAGAATTTAATGAAACAACATATGGACGAGAGCCTATGATGATGAAGGAAGAAGTTCACGCTGCTCTAAAGAAATAGGAAAAAACAAGGCCCTAGAAATAGATGGCACACTAATTGACATATTTCAGCTAACAGATGCTGCCATGGATGTGCTCACCAAATTGTGCCAAGAAATATGGAGAACAACCAGTTGGCCAACTGACTGGAAGAGATCTATATTTGTTCCCATTCCAAAGAGGGGTGGCACAACAGAGTATGGAAACTACAGATCAATATCATTGATTTCACATGGAAGCAAGATTCTACTGAAGATTATCCAAAAACGACTGGAACAGCACATCAGCAAAGAATTGCCAGAAGTCCAGGATGGGTTTAGAAGGGGTCGAGGTACTAAAGATATTGTAGCTGATGTTAGATGGATCTTAGCTGAAAGCAGATGTCCAAGCTGGGTGTAGAAGGGCTCGTGGTAGTAGACATATTGTAGTTGATATTAAATGGATCTTGACTGAAACCAGGAAATACCTGAGGAATGTCTACCTGTGTATCATTGATTATGCACAGACGTTTGACTGTGTGGATCATAACAAACTGTGGCTGACTCTGAGAAGAATGGGAATCCCAGAACACTTGATCATGCTAATGTGAAAACTATACTTGGATCAAGAAGCAGTTTTCAGAACAGAGCAAGGAAACACTGCATGATTCAAAAATGGGAAGTGCAAATGCCAGGAATATGTCCTTTTTCCATACCTTTTCA
>NW_006400101.1:252738-260894 GCF_000299155.1 Elephantulus edwardii | reverse complement strand
AAAAAAAATGTACTGTGATGGGAAAGTCTGCTGTTAATGACCTCTCTAAAGTACTCAAGAGCAACGGTGTCTCTCTGCAGACTAAGGTGTGCCTGATACAGGTCTTTGCAATCACTTGTTATGCATCAGACAGTTGGACAATGACTAGTGAGGACAGAAGGAGAATTGATGCCTTTGGGCTGTGGTGTTGGAGAAGAGTATTGAATGTACCATGGACTGCCAGGAAAACAAACAGATTCATCCTGGAGAGGGTTAAACCAAGCTACTCCTTGGAGGCAAGGATTCTGAGGCTTCGTCTGACATATTTTGGGCATGTTGTAAGGAGGGACAGGTCCTTGGAGAGGGACATCATGCTTGGGAGGTTGGAGGGACGGCGCAAGAGGGGATGTCCCTCTATGAGGTGGATTGATTCAGTGACTAGGGTAATCGGGATGGGTGTGTCAGAGGCAGTGTGATTGGCACAGGATAGAGCAGGGTTTATGGCTGTTGTACATATGGTCGCTATGAGTCACAAATGACTCGACAGCACATAACAACAACAACAACAATCAAGCTTAAATTAAGCAAATTTGGAAAGAGAAGGTGAGAATCGACTACCAGTATTAAAAATCAGAAAGGATTCAGACACAAATCCTTTGGTGACAAAGATAACTTTGGAAAACTCAGACAGATTGAGGTTGCGACAATGCAATAAGAGAATATTTTCAGATAATTAGAAATTGACTTGAGACTGAATTGACTGTAGACTAAGGCCTTGCAAAGCCCAAACCGGAACTGAACAAGTTTACTTAATCTTGCTGAAAATCTAGGGTGGGGATGACTGACATAATTGGTAGAATTAAGAGGGTTTTGTAACATTTCCCTAAAGCTGAAAGACAACATCAGAACTCTCTTGAGGACATTTGCGAAACTACCTTGTATGAAAACTTTTCCAACTTGCATTATAACTTATTTACTTCCCCAATAAATATTATTATAATTATAATCAATATGTTCAGTGCATTATAATTATAATCAATAAGTTCACTGTAGTCATTGTAATAAAATTAAAAACTCAGTAATAGAGGAATAAGAGTCCTGGGAGGCTCCTTTGGGATTAGAAATAGGTTTGGAGAATGTGGAGCATGTCTGGCCTCATAAGAATTTATATTGTGCTGAGAATGTTGTGGATAGGGACTGTTCTCCTTTCTGGAGTTAGTGGAAGTCAAGCACACTGCCCCCACGTCTTCTGTACACTTTGGTATGAATAAAACCAATTAAGAAGGATAACGATTTTATACCGTAAAATAGGTTGAATGAGAAAGGTAAAAACTCAGTATTCTTTCAGAAATTAGAGTATTTGCATAAAAATCTTCCATTTCTTATAGAATATCATTTTTCAAAAGAACTATAAATCAATAATATTCTTCAATTTTTCAAATAGTAGGTAAAAGAAAAAATTATTTTAAAACAAATGCAATGTTACTTGGTCATTTAAATGGTTATTGTTGTTGCTGTCACCTTCAAGTCATAGTGACCCTATGTATAATGGCTCTGAACTGGGCCCCATTCTGAGCCAGTCTCACTGACTCCAACATACTTACACCCACAGCCCGGTTACTATGTCACTCTATCTTGTCAGGGGTCTTCCTCTCCTGCATTGTCCCGGCATCCATCCAGGCATGACGTATTTCTTGAAGGATTTGTCCCTCCTTGTCATGTGCCCAAAGGATCTTCAAAATCCTTGCCTCCAAAAAGAAACCTTGTTATACCATCTCAAGGACAGAACTGTTTGTTCTCTTGACAGTCCAGGTTATGTTCAATACTCTTCACCAGTACAACTCAAAGTCAATGATTCTTCTTCTGTCATCTTTATTCATGGTTCAGCTCTGTGATGCTTAACAAGTAATCGTGAAGACCATGGCCTGAATCAGGCACACCTCAGTCCCTAGACTGACATCAGTACTCTTTAGCATTTTGGGGAGGTCCGTGACAGCAGATAATCTTTTAAGTTTAAATGCAATTAATCTTTAAGTTTTTTACTGCTATTGTCAAGACTTTTGGTTGTGAATCAAAGCAAGCTGAAATTGTTTACAGCCTCAATCTTTTATTAATTTATCATGAGGCTGCCTATTGTCCGAGTGTTAAGAATCTTTATCTTCTTTATGTTGAGCTTCAATCTTTATTGAAGACTACAGTTTTTTTTTTGTTTTAATACAATTTTTCATTCTAATTGTCATTTTAACAAAAGTTACAGAAAAGTTAGATTTTTATTCATTCGTTGTTGCATATTTTACCCCCCTCTCCCTCCCTTCCTTTCCCCCTCCCAAAGCTGACATTTTTTCATTAATTTAAAACTAATGGAAAGACTACAGTTCTTGACATTCTGCAGTAAACATGTCAGGTCCTCCTCAGTTTCAGCAAGCAAGGATGTGTTATTTGAATATTAGAATTTATTAATGAGCCTTCCTCCAATCCTGATGCAACTCCTCCTTATAAAATCTAGTCCCTCAAATGATCTTTTCTACATACAGTTCAACAAGGTATGGAGACAGCTTCTACCAACATTTGCAGTCATTTTAATCAAATAGTTTTATATCGTGACACAACAATTTTTTTTTACCTTTTCACATGAAATTTGCTACTTAATTTATCTTTCAATATCCACAACACATTTTTTCCAAATACACATATTTTAAGGTTCACTAATTTAGTTAAAAAGTAGACTGTTTCTATGTTTTTATTCAGGCACTATGACAGTAAATAATTATGAATAATCTGTGAAAATTAGAATGATTTTCACATAGACATTATTTTAGTTTTTAGAGTAGACATTATGGCTATTTTTAAAACATATGAAAATAATTTCTCTTTGACTTACAGATTTCACTAGAATAGTGAATTTGAGATTATATATAATTTAAAGTAAATATGAAAATCTTCTGGTAGAATTTTTTGTAGTCATTTGTGCTACTAGCTCAATGGCTTCATTTCTCTGGAGCTTCAAATCCACTAGGAAACTGTGTAACAAAAATATGGACAATCACCTTCCACAAAATTATTGTATCAATCAATCTGTTTAAAAGTCAGCTAGGAGTTCTGTCTCAACAGGAAAGAGATGAGTGAATGAAACTGAAGAATTACTTGTTATCGGACTTAAAGTGAGCTTGTTCTTGTTGTTAAGTGCCATCAAGTCAACTATAACTCATGATGAACTTACGCACAATAGCTCTGAATCCTGTTGTACTTGGAGACAATTTCATTGCATCTGACACACCTATACCCTCATGACTCAAGTTACTGTGTCAATTCATCTCAGCCAGAAAGTAACAGAAGGGAACTTGATTAAAAATATTCTATACTTAAGTAGATGGTTAGGTTATATGGATAAAGTGTATATGCTTATAAAACTTTATATTTAAGACACAGCTACACTCCAGCTGACCAGGAGCCTCAAAGGAAAAGCACCCTGGATCCTCATCCCTGGAGTCTGTATTGCCTGGAAGTTCTCACCTGCCCACAAAATCTCTGTTGACTAATGCAGAAGTTACCCTTCTCTCTCAGTCACAGATAATCACTAACTGACCAAGAGACTAAGGGGGAAAGTATATTATTTCTAATTGGGGAACACTTCCTCTACCAGATTTTGTAAAACTGAGGGCCGGGAGTCAGCCCTTAGGCCACTGTTGTTTGGGCATGCTATATAGAAACCATGAGAATTGCCTAACAATTACTCAGGTTGTTAATTTGAAGCAATACAAGGTACATGGTGGAAAAAAAGAAATAATTGCCTTTTTTATCTAGTTACAAGAAAGCTGTACTTCAATCCTAAGGGCACATGGTTTGAAGCCACCAGCTGCTTCATGGGAGATGGATGGGCAATCTCCTCCTGTGTCATTAACTACCTCTGAAAACCCACCAGAGGATTAGTTATGGGTGATTCCAACTCGGTGGTACACAACAACATCAAGGACATACTAAAAAGGCTGGAGTGTTGGCGCTTAAAAATCATCTACATAACAACTCTGTCTGATGTACTTCAGACATGTTGTAAGGAGAGACAGGTCCTTGGAGAAAGACATCATGCTTGGGACGGTGGAGGGCAGGCACGGAAGGGGAAAGCCCTCAAGGAGGTGGACTGATTTGGTGACTGGGGTAATTGGGACGGGTGTGTTGGAGACAATGAGATTGGCACTGGGAAGAACAGAGTTTAGGGCTGTTGTACATAGGGTCTCTATGTGTCGCAAGCAACTTGATGGCACATTACAACAACAAACAACAAAACTACACTTATCCTGAAAATGGTGTCATCATCATCATCACTATATTGACAATTTGACTCATTTACCTGGCTCTCACAGTATAAACCAATAAATAAGGGAATTGATGAAAGGATTTCATGATATGTGAAACTGTGTCAGTGTGTATCTTTATAATTGTTAGCCTAAAGTTGGCTTTGTTTTTTTAAAGTCATTACTTAGGACCCTCTAATATACAGCTACCTTAACTGCAGACCCCTAATCTTGTAAATCATCAACAACGATAGGATTAGAATAGGAAAAAGAGTGTTTCCCACACTGAGGAGCAAGATTTGTGGCAGCAAGACTTGAGGTGACAAGACTTGAAGGATACTGGAGCGAGACCCTCTTGAGAGTGAGACCTTGATGTTGCATTGCTGTGGAGAAACTGTGGCAAGGTGTAAGCAGAAGAGCCCTGAGATAAACCACAATTAATTTTTTCCCCATCCTTGATTATTTTTTAGATTTGTCTAGTGTCCTAAACCAGAGCTTAGTCTAACTAAGGAAATGTTCCTTGGAACCAAAAGTTGGATTTGCATTGGGTATTCTTTGCTTTCTCCAACCTCAATTTATTTTCCTAATAAACTCCATTCTCAGTAACACAACTGTGGACTTGTGAGTCAACAAGAATTAACAAATTTCTTGTTGCTCCTATGACTCTAAAGGCAACGTAGGACTGGGCTATATGCTGTTTATCTGCTTTCTTCTCTAGAGTGGTGAAAGATGGTGCTATATTCACTCTTTCTGACTCTTTCAGAAAAACACTTATAGCCCTGTGCCTCCATGCCCCATTTTCTGCTCTCTAGGCAGTGTGCAATTTAGAAGGGTAAATACATATGTGTCCTTATGAGAGCATCAGAGAGTGCTGGTGGCCTAATACTAAGAACCTGTGCTATAATCCCAAAGGTGTACAATTCAAATCACCAGCTACTCAACTATGAGTTGGTTACAAGTCAATGATACACAACAACATATGAGCATTGACTAGCTATAAATTAGTAGTTAGAGTAAGAGTACACATAGTAATCACAAAGAATTTTCAAACTACACAGCCTGGGTGTAATTTATGTATATGAGTCTCTTCTGATAGAGTCTGGTAATATTTCCAAAAGGTCTACCAGTCAATTGATTACTCAGACTTCAGGTTAAGAGCTGTTTTTGTGTACTGTTGAATCAGAACAGACCCTTATCTGGCCTTTCAGAAGGTCTTCAGAAGCATTAAATCATATGTGAAATGATTGTACATCTTTCTCCTGCAAAGCAGCTGGTGAATTTGATCCCTATACCTTGGCATTGTCAGTGCAATTCATTACTATTAAGCTACCATATATTTTGTCTCACGTATTTTGGGCATATTGTTAGAAGACGTTATTCATTGGAAAGGAACATATCATACTATAAAAGGTAGATAATAGGGAAATAGAGGAAGAATCTTAACACAATAGATTGACACAGTTAATAGCATCAATGGGCTCAAGTATATTAGAGATGATGAGGATGGCACAGTATAGGACAGAATTCAAATCTGTTCATAGGGTTGCTATGTATCATACTCTATTCAATGACTCCTAACCACAGAAATTTGCCACCAGAACTCCAAGTGAGAATTAATTACAGTTTTAAATTGCTATTGTACATAATTTTTAGCATTTATGCTTGTCAAGTAGATCATTATGATAAGAAAATGAGAGGAAAGTAATTTCCTCACCATGCGTTTTCTTTAATATTCATATCTTGTGAACCAATATAAGGTATATTCTTTAAAAATATCATCAAGGTAAGCATAAGAATATATTAGTGTGACAAAAACCACCTTCATAATAATTAAGAATCATAAGCCTATTGAAACTGGCATATTTTTTTAAGTTTAAAAAATGTAGAAATTTCTAACAAGAGTCTGAATAAGTAAAGTGTTTATAAATCAATTACAACTCTCAGTTCACAAAAACTTTGGAATGCATTCTAGCATGCATTATCTAGGGAGAGATATTTAAAATAATTCAATAATAAAAAATTAATTTCTGTTTTAGAGGAGATATTTAACATTGATTTAATTTTTTTTAAAGTCCAGGAATAAATATGTATTTATTTAAATGTAATGCATAGAGGTCAAGGTCCTTCTGTTGAACAAGCTCAGAAAAAAATAAAAGAGACTAAAAAGCAACATAATTGTTGAATCATCCTGTTATCAACAAACGTTTGTTTAGCACGTACCAAGTATGAAACACTAAGGAAAATGCTATTTGATCCTATAACCTAAGAAAAGTTTGAAACTCTGTGCTTTTTTTTATATATCAAAATGTCATAATTCACATTGTTGTTGTTGTTGTTATGTGACTTTTAGTTGCCTGAGAATCATAATGATCCTATGTAAAACGGCTCTAAACCATCCTCTGTCTTGTAGCAAACTCAAGGTCTGTACGCTGAGAACGATGTTGGCTCTCGGGTTTGCATAAATACTTTTTACTATGTGAAGAAATTCCCCTCTAATCCTATTTTGTTGAGTATTTTAATCAGGAAACAGTGTTGGATTTTTGTCAAAGGCCTTTTCTGCATCAGTTGATAGGATCATGTGCTTCTTTTTCTTTGCTTTGTTAATGTGATGAATTACATTGATTGTTTTCCTTATGTTGAACCACCCTTGCATACCTGTTATAAATCCCACTTGGTCATGATGGATCATTTCTTTGATGTATCGTTGAATTCTATTGGCCAGGATTTTATTCAGTATTTTTGCATCAATGTTCATGAGAGATATTGGCCTATACTTTTCTATTTTTGGTGGTGTCCTTTCCTGGCTTTCGTATCAAGGATATGTTTGCTTCATAGAATGAATCTGGGAGAATTCCAATTCATCTTTGAATGTTTGATAAAATTCACTTGTAAAACCTTCTGGTCCAGGGCATTTTTTTTTCGGAAGTTGTTGTGTTACCTTTTCTATTTCTTCTTTTGTAATGGGTCTGTTCAGATGTTCAATTTCAGTTTCTGTTAGTTTAGGTAGGTTGTACATTTCTAGGTATTTGTTATTGCCTCTAGGTTTTCAAATTTATTTGAGTATAATTTTTCATAATACTCTAATGTCAGCGTTTTTTGTTTTCGTTGATTCTATTGTGATGTTGCCTGACTCATCTCTTATTCGCATTATTTGTGTTTTTTTCTTTCTTTTCCTTTGTGAGTTTTGCTAATGATTTGTCAATTTTATTGACCTTTTCAAAGAATCAGCTCCTAGTTTTGTTGATAGTTTCAATTGTTTTTCGGTTTTCTATTTCATTTATTTCTGCTCTGATTTTTATAATTTAGATTTTCATGCTGGGTAGAGTAGAGGGACAGGGCAGGAGAGGAAGACCCTCTACGAGGTGTATTGATTCAGTGACTGAGGTAATCGGAATGAGTGTGTCAGAGGCAATGCGATTGGCACAGGATAGAGCGGGGTTTAGGGCTGTTGTACATAGGGTCACTATGAGTCTCAAACGACTCGACGTCACATAACAACAACAACAAACAGGATTTTTTTAGAGGGTGTCGGGTTTTCTTGCTGCTCTTTTTCAATTTGCCGAAGATGTTGAGTTAAAGAGTCAATGGTCAATTTTTCTTGCCTTTTAATGTGTTTGCTTATTGCTATAAATTCACCCTAATTATTGCTTTGGCTGTTTCCCATAGGTTTTGGTAAGTGGTGTTTTCATTGTTGTTTGTTTCAGGAAACTTTTTTATTTCATTTTTTATTTCTTATAGTACCCAGTCGTGTTCAAGCAAGGTGTTGTTCAGCTTCCAAATGAATGTTTTTTCTCCTTTATCGTCCTATTATTAATTTCTAATTTTGTAGCATTATGGTCTGAAAAGATGCTTTGTATTATTTCTATGTTTTTTAATTTATTGATG
>NW_006400101.1:233020-250778 GCF_000299155.1 Elephantulus edwardii | reverse complement strand
TGTGAGGAGAGACCGGTCCTTGGAGAGGGACATCATGCTTGGGAGGGTGGACGGACAGTGCAGGAGAGGAAAGCCGTCTATGAGGTAGATTGATTCAGCGACTGGGATAATTGGGATGGGAGTGTCAGAGACGGTGTGATTGGCAAAGGACAGAGCCGAGTTTAGGGCTGTTGTACATAGGGCCGCTATGAGTGGTAAGCGACTCGACGGCACATAACAACAACAACAACAACAACCTCTTGTTCTATTGACCCTCTCAGCATTATGTAGTGACCTCCCATGTCCTTTGTGATGGTTTTTACATTGATAATTATTTTATCAAAGATTAATATCGCTACTCCTTCTTTCTTCTGGTTGCCGTTTGCTTTGTATATTTTCCCCCACCCTTTTATTTTTAGTCTGTCTTTATCTTCCTTTTTCAGATGTGTCTCTTGTAGACAAAATATTAATGGATTTTGGCTTTTTATCCAGTCTGCTACTCTTTTTCTCTTCAGTGGTGCATTTAAACCATTTACATTCAGTGTGATTATTGAGAGGCAAGGTTTTATTGTTATCATTGTGTTGAGTTCTTCTTGGTGCTGTTGCTAGTTACTTTGGGCCATGATGCTTTCTGTGGTATCTCTGTAAGAAGGACATCTCTGAGTCTTTCCTGCAATGCTGGTCTTGTTTTTACAAACTCTCTTAGGTTCTGCTTTTCTGGGAATATCTTGATCTCTCCTTCATATTTGATGGATAACTTTGCCGGGTATAGTATTCTTGGTTGACAGTTGTGTTCTTTGAGTGTTTGACATATGTCCTTCCACTCTCTTCTTGCTTGCATGGTTTCTCTTGAGAAATCAGTACTTAATCTTATCTGCTTTCCCTTATCAGTTTACTCTTTGTTTCCCCCTTGCTGCTTTCAGGTTTCTCTCCTTATCTTTGGTTCTGGCAAATTTAACTATGATATGTCTTAATGTTTTTCTCTTTGGGTCTAGTCTATGTGGTGTTCGCTGAGCTTCTTGTATATATTCTCTCATTCTTCATTATGTCTGGGAAGATTTCCTCTAGTAATTCTTCCACAACTTTTTCAGTGCCTTTACTTGCTTCTTCCTTTTCTGGGATTCCAATGATGTGCATGTTATTTCTCTTGATGTTATCCCACATTATTCTTAGGTTTTCTTCTTTTTCCTTCCTTTATGAGTCTGCTTTTTCCTCTAGCAAATCAGTGGTGACAATTTTGTCTTCTATTTCACTGGTTCTTTGTTCCATCTCTTCAACTCTGCTCATGTGTCCCTCCATCATATTTAGAGCATCTGAAACATTGGACCTCATATTTTGGATAGTGGTTTCCTGTTTTTCCAGTGCTTCTAATGCCTCGTTTGTTTTCTCTACATTGTTCTGGACTTTTTTTTTTTAAGTTCCTCCTGGTTTTTGCTTGTAGTATCCTGTAATTCTTCAAGTTTGTCTTTCATCCATTGAAAATATTCAATCATTGTTCTTTTAAATTCTGTGTCAGAAAGTTCCATCAGACTTTCTGGCTTCAGGAAATCCATCGATACTGTGTCACCCTTTAAGGGTGATATCTTGCTTTGTGCTTGTGTATTGTGTGGGACAGCTTGCTTTCTTCAAGACATTGATATGTTCTTGATCTGAAGATAATGCTCTAGAGATCAGTTGGGTAGCTATCCCACTTATGCTTTTTCTCTGAATTACTTACTCCAGAGAAATGCCAGTTCAGAGCCTGTGAGAGCAGCCTTTTGTAGGTAAGATAGGTCAAGGTGCTCCAGATTAAAGGCAGGTTGATTAACCAGACACAGGAGCGTAGACACAGGACTGGAGTCAAATGGGGTTGCAGTGATCACAAGGGCAGGTCAACCACTTGGGGACCTCACTCAGGCCTCAGTTGTCTGAGTGTGCTTACAATTGGGGTCCCTATTCAAATTCCAGCTGTCCGTCTCCCACCCAGTGGTTTTTATTCACTGGTCCCTGTCCAGTGGTGCTCACACAGTTGCCCTTGCACAGTGGCTGCTCCTTCCCAGGAAGACTCTTGCGTCCAAGAGGACTCAACAAGGCAAAGTCAAATTCCCACCAACCCACTCACCTCTGGCTGGTCTGCACTGTCCACAAAAGTTCAGCCTAATTATCTCCTGCGTCCAAGGGGACTCAACAAGACAAAGTCAAATTCCCACCAACCTAGTCGACTCTGGCTGGTTTGCAGTGTCCACAAAAGTTCAGCCAAATTATCACTGGCCCGCTCATTCCTGGGCAGTTGGCCTGCCCCCAGGAAGCTCAACCAAATTCCCACCAGTGGGCTCACCCTTGGGAACTCTCCCAGACAATCAGCAGTGCCCAAGAAAACCCAGTTAGGGTCCTACCAGCCTTTCTCTGGCAGATCAGTCCCACAGCAACTCGATTAGTGGCTTCAGACGATGGCTGGCTCCACAGTGTGCCTCTGTGTGCTGACTCAGAATCGTACTGTCCACGGCTGTTGTTGTGCTGCGTGAAGGAGTCTCTAGTGGTCCTGGAGCACCGCCAGTGGGTGCAGGGTTGTGGTGAAGTCACCAGGGTGTGCCAGAAGTGTGGGAGCGCGAGATGATGGTGGGGTGGTGTCCCTGGACACGGTGCTGTGGCAGGGATGAGGGTGCAGGGCTTGGGCAGCGCTGGGAGTTAGGGGTTGCAGTCTGTTCAAAGATATTAAGCAGCCAGTCCTCAGCAAATAATCGTCACATAATTATTTATGTGAATTTTGTAGCTACAGATGATAGTTTTAAAAAGGATGAATGGGATAATCCAAGTTGCTTTATATCATTAAACAAATTAACTCCATTTTTATAAAATTTAAAACATGTTTTTCATGATCTTCACTCATCAAATTTTTCTCAGTGCTAATTTTTAGATTCTATAATATTTAATGTATCTAAAACAGACATAGTAGGAAAATTGAGTAATTTTTTCAATTCACTTCTGCATGTTTCCTTACAATGTGCTAAATTTTAGTAGATAGCTACAAATGTTATTTATCAGAATAATATATTGCATGGTGGAGGGCAGAAAATATTCAGAAAATTGAAGTATCTTCAGGAATTATTTTTATTAAATTGAAGATAATATATTATCTTAGTAGCTATTCAAAACACATATCATATATTACTGACAATATTATTTTGAAAAACCTTTCAAATTATTTTCATAAATTTTTATTAAAATAATATCACTACACCAGAGTGCTAAAAATTAATTATATCTCTGAGCTACACTTTAACTTATGAAGATGCAATTTTTCAACTTTGTTTTGTTGTTGTTAAGGGGAGAAAGGCCTCACAAAAAATATAAAATTCAAAAACTTAGGAGGCCACTTTTTTATTTAATAAGAGAAATATCTGACCAGAAATGCAAAATTAAAAGGCAAAACACCTATAAAAGAAAGTTCATCTATCTCAGACACACCTGCTAGCTTCAAGAAAAAAAAATATAAATAAATAATTAGGTGAATAGATTTCTAGTCAGCAAAATTAACACTACTTGAATATTAAAGATATAAAGCATAAAATGTCAAACTTGGCATTCTCTCAATCTGAGTTTATGTGGTTAGGATTGTAAATAAAAATATATTCAAATTTATCGGTATTAAGTAATTTTATAAATCACAACAACAACCCGAACTATGCAGATGACACAGCCTCGCTTGCTGAAGCCAAAGAGGACCTGAAGTATTTGCTACAGAAGGCCAAAGAATGTAGTCTGCAATATTGAAGCTCAATATCAAGAAAACAAATACTCTCACCACTGGGACAATTGGCAGCACCATGATAGATGGAAAAGAGATTTGAGAATGTTAACACCTTCAGCTTGCTTGGTTCCACAAAAACACACTTGGTTCTGATAATCAGGAAATCAGAAGACAAAATGCATTCGGAAAGTCTCTTGTGGGGGATCTCAGAGTACTGAGAAGCAACAATGTTAATATAGAGAGTAACATCCACTTAGTCTAACATTCGGTAAAGTCCACTAATGTCTGAGCCATAGTTTTCGCAACTACTTAAAATGCATCAGAAAGATGCACAATGAATAAGAATGATAAAAGGAGAATTGAAGCCTTTGAGTTGTGGTGCTGGAGGAGAGCACTCAACATGGCATGTACTGCCAAGAACACAAAGATATCTGTCCTAGAAAGAGCAAAACTAGGCTGCTACTTAAAGGCAAGGATTTTGAAGTTCTGTTTCACATACGTTGGGCATGGGGCCAAGAGGGACGAGTCTTTGGAGAGGGAAAACATGCTTGGAAAAGTGGAGGGATAGTGCTGGAGAGGAAGACCTCAGATGAGATAGATTGACACAGCAACTGAGGTAGTGTGAACAGATGTATCACAGTGAGGTTGGCTCAGGATAGAGCAGAGGTATTATACATAGGGTTGTTATGAGTCGTAAATAACTCAACAGTAAGTAAAAACAACAACAACAAATGTCTTTTTAGTAGATGTAGACAGTTATTTTCCTTTATCAATAAAACTATTCAAGAGATATAAAAAAAAGTGTAAAGTCAGTTTTTGAACAGACACTGGATTTAGCTGATGTTTCTAGGATGTTATTGTTGCTGTTATGTGCCATTGAGTCGCTTGTGACTCACAGTGACCCTATCTATGTACAACAACCCTAAACTCTGCTCTGTCCTGTGCCAATCGCACTGTCTCCGACACTCCCATCCCGATTATCCCAGTCACTGAACCAATCCACCTCATAGAGGGCCTTCCCCTCCTGCACTGTCCCTCCACCCTCCCAAGCATGATGTCCTTCTCCAAGGACCGGTCTCTCCTCACAACATGTCCAAAGTATGTTAGACGGAGCCTCAGAATCCTTGCCTCCAAGAAGCCACCTGGTTTCACCCTTTCCAGGACGAATCTGTTTTCCTAGCATTCCATGGTATTCTCAATACTCTTCTCCAGCACCACAGCTCAAAGGCATCAATTCTCCTTCTATCCTCTTTGGTCATTGTCCAACTCTCTGATGCATAACAAGTGATTGTGAAGACCATGGCCTATATCAAACACACCTTAGTCTCCAGAGAGACACCATTGCTCTTCAGTACTTTGGAGAGGTCCCTAACAGCCAACTTTCCCATGGTGATGCGCCTTTTAATTTCCTGGTTCCTGGTGCAAGAGTGTTGATTGTGGAGCCAAGCAAACTAAACCTGTGTACAATCTCAATCTCGTCACCATCCATCCTGATGTTGCCAATTGGTCCAGTGGTGAGAATCTTTGTCTTCTTGACATTGAGCCTCAATCCATATCATAGGCTGCTGTCCTTGACCCTCTGCAGCAGGGGCTTCAGGTCCTCTTCACTTTCAGCAAGCAGGGTTGTGTCATCTGCATAATGCAGATTGTTGATAAATCGTCCACCAATCATGACCCCACATTTCTCCTCATAGAGCCCAGCCTCCTGGGTAATCTGTTCTGCATATAGGCTGAAAAGGTATGGGGATAGGATGCATCCCTCGCGTACACCCTTCCCAATTTTGAACCATGCAATGTTCCCTTGCTCTGTTCTGACGACTGCCTCCTGGTCCAAGTATAGGTTTCTCATTAGCACGATCAAGTGTTCTGGGATTCCCATTCTTCTCAGAGTCAGCCACAGTTTGTTATGATCCACACAGTGAAATGCCTTTGCATAGTCAATGAAATACAGATAGATATTCCTCTGGTATTCTCTGCTTTCAGCTAAGATCCATCTAACATAAGCTACAATATCCCTAGTACCACGAGCCCTTCTAAACCCAGCCTGGACTTCTGGTAGTTCTCTGCTGATGTGCCGTTCCAGTCGTTTTTGGATAATCTTCAGTAAAATCTTGCTTGCATGTGAAATCACTGAGATTTTTCTATAGTTTCCACACTCTCTTGGGTCATCATTCTTTGGGATAGGAACAAATATAGATCTCTTCCAGCCAGTTGGCCAAGTGGTTGTTCTCCAGATTTCTTGGCACAACTTGGTGAGCACATCCAGGGCAGCATCGTTAGCTGAAATATGTCAATTGGTATACCATCTATTCCTGGAGCCTTATATTTTGCCATTTCCTTCAAAGCAGCCTGAACTTCTTCTTTCATCACCATAGTCTCTTGCTCATATGTTGTTTCATGAAATTCTTCTGTGTCTGCCAATTCCTTTCAATACAGTGAATCAGTATATTCTTTCCATCTTCTTTTCCTAGGATAGTAGCACTTAAAATTTCACCAATCATTTTTAAGCTTGATTTTTAAAATAACAATCTGACTTTTTAAAAAAATTTTTTTGTCTTATTCCCTTTTCTACTTCTGACACTCACTTGCATTGCAGAGAATCTTGGGGAAAATTATTAGTAATACTTAAAGAGGGGGAAATTACAATATTTCCCATTTTTTGTTTTTGTTTGTTTTTCATATTCTGTGCAAGTTTTCAATCTCCCACCTGACCAAGACATTAACTCACTACTATGAAGTATGAGCTTCTTTCTACAGTCTATATTATCCCTTAGCCACCCAAAGTACAAATAGTTTAAGAAAATATACAATTTCACCTATATTCTGAAACTAAAAAAAGCATCTTAAGTGGAACTAAAAATGAATTATTAGCAATAACGCATGCAATTGATAATTTTTGGACTAATAAAACAATAAAATCAATACTGTTCTGTCTTGAGCACACCCAAATATGGTAAGAATAATGATTATTAAGGCTACTAATGAAATTGGTAAGGGTGGACTCCAATGATGTTTCCTGTCTTCATATCTTTTCAATCTATATGTGGAACAGATTATCCAAGAGGCTGGGTATCAGAATTGGAGGTAGACTTAACAATAATATGCATTATGCAGACGACACAATCCTGCTTCCTGAAACTGAGGAGGACTTGAAGTGCTTGCTGCAGAGGGTCAAGGACTGCAGCTTTCAATATGGATTGAAGCTCAACATTAAGAAAACAAAGATTCTCACGACTGGACTGTATGGCAGCATCAGGATAGATGGTGAAGAGATTGAGATTGTTAACAGCTTCAGTTTGCTTGGCTCCACAATCAACACTCTTGGTACCAGCAGCCAGGAAATTAAAAGACAAATTGCATTGTGATTGTCTGCTGTCAGAGACCTCTTCAAAGTACTGAAGAACAACAATGTCATCTGGAGATTAAGGTGCATTTGATTCAAGCGATGGTCTTTGCAATTACTTGCTATGCATCAGAAAGCTGGACAACAATTAGAGATGATAGGAGAGCTGATGCCTTTGAACTGTGGTGCTAGAGAAGTGTACTGAATATACCATGAATTGCTAAGAGAACAAATAAATTTGTCCTTGAGAGGGTGAAACCAGGCTGTTTCTTGGAGGCAAGGATTCTAAAGCTTCATCTGACGTACTTTGGACATGTTGCAAGGAAGTATCAGTCCTTGGCGAGGGATGTCATGCTTGGAAGAGTGGAGGGATAGCACCATTGAGGAAGACCCTATATGAGATGGCTTGATTCCATGACTGGCATAATCGAGGTAGATGTATCGGAGACAATAAGATTAGCACAGGATAGAGCAGGTTTTAGGGCTGTTGTACATAGTGTTGCTATGAGTCAAAAGTGACTCGACGGCACATAACAACAACAATAATGAAATGCAAATTTTTATTGTCTTATATTTGTTATCTCTTTGTAGTCAGATAATCAAAGATACCCTAAAGATGAAAACTTTCAAAGATGTCTTTTTTTTCCCCTTGTTGTGTACGATCAAGTCATACCCAACTGGCATAGGAGGAGATTATCCCTCCAGCAAACCATCTGGTGGATTCCAACTACGTGCTTTTGGGATTATAGTGTGACTTCCTGCCACTAGGCCACCAGAGTTGTGTTGTCTTTCTTTTTTTCAGTAATTATATTTTAGCAATATTATTGCATTTTTGACTGATAGACTGATTTGGTTCATTGCTGTTGAGTTGGAATCAAATCACAGATGATTCTCCAGCATATTTTCAGAAGCTATAAATCACATGGGAGGAGCTGGTTTGTCTACAGCAGAACAACTGGTAGATTCAAACCAAATCTTTGAGTTGTCAGCACAATTCTTATCACACCGCGCATATAGCTCCCTATTGAATTAATATAGTTTCAAATATGAAACTAAAAGTTAATTGACAGTATCTTGTATTTGTAAGTACAAAAACACACATATTATGTCTTCTGATGTGATATAATATTCTTGCTGTTGTTAGGTGTGTATGAGTCCACAACACTCATAGCAACAGATCTGAATCTTGGCTTAGCCTGTTCCATCCTCATCTCTGATGGAATGAATTTTAAATAGAGTCGTCTCTATTTTTCGTAGTATTTTTTTTTTCTTTTTTCGCCCCCTACATCACAGTTTGCTTATTCACTCATTTACAAAGGACATCTTGGGGCCTTCCAATTCTTGGCAGTTACACCATATGCTGCTATGAACATTCATGTGTAGATTCTATGTGAACATAACCTTTTTACATTTTTCTTCTTATTATTATTAATTTTGATGAAAATTTACAGAGATTTTGAATTTCCATTCATTCAATGTTGTACTTTTCTCCCTGCCCACGTCTCCCCTCCAGTTCGTTCTTCTCTCTGAAAAGTAAAAGAAAAATTCTTTCATTGTTTTACAATACCTCCCCCCCAAGTCCACTCCACTATGCAGCCTTCATTCTGTACTCATGTCATAAGAATAATACGTAATCATATATACGTTTTAAACTGTTCTCTCCCTCATCTGTTTCAATGCAGTATACATTATTTATCCCATCTTTCTCAGTCTTATCCCCAACCCCTATGTCAGTCCTGTTTTACAACAGTGGCACTATGTGGTATTTGTCCTTTTGTGACTGAGATATTTCACTTAGAAGATTGGATTAGGTCACAGAAACAAGGAGATGTTTGGAAGATTATAAAACGAGCAATGACAATGTGAGGAAAGTCGATTCCAACCTCTAATAATTCCACTAAAGGAAAATGTCCTGATTAATAAATTGTAAATCATAAAACTGTTTCCCACAAGGTCAGGCATATTCCCATGCTCTACTTAATCTACTTCTAGCAATTGTTGTTGTTACGTACCACTGAGTCACCTGCATACTCTACCCTGTCCTGAGTCAGTCTCACTGTCTCCAATACAATACACATACCCTCATTATACCAGTTATTGTGACAGTCTATCTGAGGTCTTTCTCTCCTGTACTGTCCCTTCACCCTTCCAAGCATGATGTCCTTCTCTAAGGACCGGTCCTTCCTGGCCAAGTGTCCAAAGTATGTGAGACTAAGCTTTAAACTCCCTGCTTCCAAGAAGCAGCTTGGTTTCACTCTCCCCAAGTCAGACCTATTTGCTCTCTTGGTGTTCCATGGTATGTTCAACATTCTTCTCCAGCACCACAACTCAGAGGTGTCAGGTTGTTTTTTTCTTCTGTCATCCTTGTCCAAAGCAGATCTCTAATGCATAATACATAATTGCAAAGATCTGGGTCCATAATTCATTGCAAATGACCTCATATTCCCTACAACATCTTTTAATTCATAGCTGTGGGGTGTAGTAGAGAAACAGACTGAGGATGAGGAAGACAAAAGATATCACACAATATAATTCCAGGTTTAGTAAATAGTCCTGGGCTAAGCAAACAGCCAGACACAATCTTTCAGTTAGTTCAGACAGCTGCTCAATCAACAGCAAGATGCATTCCCTCCATTAATCTAGGCAGCTTCTCAGTCAACTAGTTACCTCTGGTGCAGGAACTTCTGGCTCCAAAGGATTCACACTACTTTCTCTTCTCTCCTGAGACTCCGGAAAGTCTAGTATTGGATCTGCTCAATTTAGCAGTGAGGCTAGCCAATTTTACCCCTTTTTTATGTATGTGGCTAGATTAAAATGTCCTATGAGGAAGAGATGGTTCAAAAAGCCACTAATGATTTAGATGGACCTCTTGCCCACAGGGAAGATCAATCACATTAAAATAGTCTAAGGAAGCCACATTTTTAGCAAGATCTATTATACGGCAAAAATGAATATCATAGGACAAGTACTGACAAACTGGGAACACTCAGGACTATCCACAATATCAGAGAGATACAAATCAAAACAACAAAACAATACCCTAGCAACAGCAACAGTGTTTAACAGGACAGCAAACAACAAACTTTGGCAAGCATTAGAACTCTCATGGAGTGCTGGTGGGAATGTAAAACTGTGTGCAATCACTATAAAAGACAATATATTGTTTCCTAAATAAGGTTGAAAATAGAAATATCATTATATCTATTAGATACTGACAATATACCCTAAAAAAATCAGAACAAGTGTTACAAAAATAGAAGTATCTACGACTGTGTGTTTATTGCAGTATTAGTCACAGTAACGAAGAGCTGGGTGTAGTCAAGTGTCCATCAACAAACAAATGGATTGAGAAAGTATAATACATTCACAATGGAATATGACACAACATTGAAAAATTATGATAAATTGATGAAACCCTATACTACAAGGATGAGTCTAGAGACAATTATGCTGAATTAAAGAACTCAATCACAGGAAGACAAATACTCTCTAATATCATAATTATAAAATTAGGGTGGTTAAAGGATGGGTTGAGTGGCATAGAAAACAGAAAAGAATGGATATATAATGAGCATTGTATTGGAATAGGTGGAGGAAAGAGCAATTAGTAATAAATGGACAATCAGACATTATATGTATTAGAAATAGCAATCTGGAAAAAGGACATGTGTTACAGATTGTATTTGAGAGGGAAGACTAAGGTAAGATTTCTATACAGATAGAAACAACTGTGGAGGGTTCACTTAAGTTGAGGGTCGACCCAGTGAACAGAGGAAACGGAACAATATATTTAAAAAGTCAACCCTTAATAGGCAAGGCCAAGAGCCTGATTTGCACTTTTAGTTTCCATCACTCTGAGGAAAACCTAAAGTACAAAACAGAGATGTTTTGTAGAGCTAGTCATTTGCCATGCTTTTGTTAGATCACTATTAAATAAAATAGAATTGTGATTTAAAAAGTAAATACACAATAAAACAAAACTTGCCTTTTATAGATACATAATGAAGAATCTATAATCTATATTTTTACTAAAATAATACTTAGACTATGAGGAGAAGAGTATGTATATGTTTAAAAATATATTGGTTGTGTGTTAAAATTGAATATTGTGTCCATGGAAGTATGCTATTTTATCCCCACTATTTTATAATTTTGGTGCTTTTTCATAATATACTACTATTAAAATGTAATACTACACTAATAGCACAAGTGAAACAGTATTTGTGTGAGAGAAAATAATCTTTGAAGTTATTTACAAGACTGTGAATGAGGAGAAAGATTAAAAGAGAACATTAGCTTATTTATGCTTCATTGATTTCTCTTTGTTCTATCTTGGTTTTAAACTACTATTTAAATGTTCATGCTTTTCTATTTTAAAATGAATGTTATTAGACGTCTAGAAATTTGTTGACAATTAGTAGTTACATCTTTTTTTTGTCATAAAGTCAACTGTGTTTCTTTTTCTTATATAATAAACTATTTTTAAGAAGTAGATATTAATTGCCAGAGATTTCTTAGAGTATAATTCCTATTTACATTCTATGAGGGAAAAATGTGGCCTCATTCCATGATCCAAAAACACAATAATGCCCTGGTGACAAGAGCGTTAGTTCAGATAGGACAAAAGTACATGATTTTGCACTTTTAATAATAACCTGCTTAACCTTAAACTGGCTACTGAGGACTTAAGGAGAAAAGAAAAAAAACAACAACAAATATAAACCACAAACAAAAAACCTCAAAGCACAAAGGGCAAAAGAAGAGAAAAATTTACGAACAGAAGGAGATAAAATGCTAATTTTGTTGAAAAATTACTTCTTTTTCTGAATAAAATTCATATACTAACGTTATGAAATAGAAATGATAGTCTCCTACCAATTCACCTTTTAAAATTTACTGAAGTATAATTTACATGTTAAAAGGTTCATTTCTCTTAAGTACAGAGTTTGTAGAGTTCTGGAAAATGGTCATTTGACTACCACTATAACCAAGATTGGGACTTCTTTCAGCACAAAAATATTTCCTTGTGCCTATTTGCAATCAATCTTGGTTCTCATTTCCACTACTAGGAAATCCCAAAGTATAGCAGTTTCTATGTCTCCACATCCTCTCCAACATTTATTACTTGCTGCCTGTTAAACTTTGGCACTGTTACGACAGTGAGCTGGTATCTTATTGTGGTCCAACCACAATTGAATGGATTGAGAAATTATGGTACATGATGGAATACTATGCAGCATACAAGAGCAATAATTTGGTAAATCATTACCAAACTTGGGAGAGACTGGACAGCATTATGCTAAGTGTACTAACTCAGTCCCTTAAGGACAAATACTATATAAGACCATTATTGTAGAACTTGTATGAGGATACATGGGGAGAGGGCGGACAGGACAGAGGGGTAAGGGTAGGCAGGAAGTAGTGGTTAAATTATAGGGTCACAAAATTTGATGGATGGAAGGAGGTGTGAGTAAAGGAAATTGTAAAGACCCAGGGTGAAAAACAATGTGTGCAAACTTTGTAAGTAAACCAGTATAAAATATTTTTTAATTAAAAAATTTAAAAAAGTAAAAACCTTGAAACAATAAGAAGTCTCTTCAACTGCTGAAGATCATTCAAAACCAGCTAGAATATCACATAGATAGAGAACTGTCAGAAGTTCAAACAGGATTTAGAATATTCCGTGGCACCAGGGATATCATCGCTGATATATACTGGCTGAAAGTAATGAATACCAGAAGAATATCTATTTGCTCTTTATTGACCAACCAAAGGCATTGACCATGGAATCATAACAAATTGTGACTGATACTGAGAAGAATGGGAGTCCCAGAGCACTTAATTGTGCTCATGTGAAACCTATATCTGTTACCAAAAGGTTGTTGTGTGAACAAAACAGTAGAACACTGAATGCTTTAAAATTAAGAAGGAAAGGTGTCAGGGCTGTATTCTCTCTCCATACTTATTTAATCTGTATGCTGAGAAAAAATATTTGAGAAGCTGGACTCTATGAACAGGAGTGTGGCATCAGGATTGTAAGGAATCTTATCAATAACATGTGTTATGCAGAAGAAACAAACTTGCTTCCTGAAAGTGTGGAGGACTAGAAGTACTTGTTGCAAAAGATCAAGAAATGCAGCCTCTGTATGGAGTCCCTCTCAATGGCAAGAACACAAAGATTCTCACCACTGGACCAGTAGGCAATATCATGACGAATATAGAGGAGATTAAAACTGTCAACATTTGGATCCGCAATTAACACCCTTGGTACCAGCTGTCAGGAGATAAGATAACATTCTGCACTGGGAAAATCTGCAGTTAAGAACCTCTCCAAATTCTTGAAGATTAATGTCGTCAGTTTGAGAACCAAGGTGTGTCTGATTCAGGCCATAGTCTTTCTGATCACTTGCTATGTATCTGAGAGCTAGGCAATGAATAAGGATGACAGAAGAATAATTTGAGCTGCCTTTCAACTGCGATGTTGGAGAAGAGCACTGAACATCCCATGGACTGCTAAAATAAGAAATAAATCTATCTTTAGATGATACAGCAAGAGCGCTCTTTGGAGGCAAGGATGATAAGACATTGCTTCAAATACATTAGGCCTGTTGCTAGGAGGGGCTATTCTTTGGAGAGGGACATGATGCTCCTTAAGGTGGAGAGTCAGCTAAGGAAAGGAAAACCTTTAACTGGGAAAATTGATATGGCAAATGTCGCAGTGGGTTATAATGTGTCAGGAAGTATAAAGATGTCGCAGGATAGGATAGGGCTCAGATCTGTTGGTCATAGGGTCACTATGGGTTCTACTCAACTCGATGGCACCTAAAAACAACAACAACAACAACAACTACTACTACTACTACTATTACTACTTCTACTACTACTATTACTACTTCTCAAACTGCTTCCCCTAGTTTTGTTATTGTTGTTATTATGTGCCATCAAGTCACTTGCGACTCATAGTGACACTATGTACAGTAACCCTAAACTCTGCTCTGTCCTGTGCCAATCGCACTGTCTCTGACACACCCATCCCGATTACCCCAGTCACTGAATCAACCCACATCATAGAGGGCCTTCCCTTCCTGTACTGTCCCTCCACCCTCCCAAGCATTATGTCCCTCTTCAAGGACCGGTCCCTCCTTACAACATGTCCAAAGTATGTTAGATGAAGCCTCAGAATCCTTTCCTCCAAGAAGCTACCTGGTTTAACCCTCCACAGGATGAATCTGTTTGTTTTACTAGCAGTCCATGGTACCCTCAACATTCTTCTCCAGCACGACAGCTCAAAGGCATCAATTCTCCTTCTATCCTCCCTAGTCATTTCCAGCTCTCTGATGCGTAACAAGTGACTGCAAAGACCATAGCCTTTATCAGATGCACCTTAGTCTCCAGAGAGACACCATTGCTCTTCAGTACTTGGGAGAAGTCCCTAACAGCAGACTTTCCCATGGAAACACATCTTTTGATTTCTTGACTGCTGGTACCAAGATTGCTGACTGTGGATCCGAGCAAACTGAAGCTGTGAACAATCTCAATCTCTACACCATCCATCCTGATGCTGCCAATTGGTCCAGTGGTGAGAATCTTTGTCTTCTTGACATTGCGCCTCAATCCATATTGAAGGATGCATATATGATGCCAAATATTTGAGAATAGATGTGCACCTAATTCAAGCATTGGTCTTTTCAGTCAAGGGAAGAAGTGATATCTTTGAGCTGTGGGGTTGAAGAAGAATGTTGAAAATCCCATAGACGGTCACAGGAACTAACAGATATGTCTTGCAGTACATGCAGCTAGAGTGCTTCTTGGAGGCAAAGATACTAATGCTTCATTTCACACATCCTGGGCATATATATTGCTAGGAGAGGTTATTCGTTGGAAAGAGACATCGTGCTTTGGAAGGTGGAGGGATGGTTAAAGAGAGGAAGACCCTCAACTAGGTGTATTTTCATGGTGACTGCCACTTTGGGCTAAAGTGTGTCAGAGATCAAGAGGATAGCACAGACAAGGTTTAGATCTATTGTTTATGGGGATGCTATGAGTTGCATTTTATTGGACAGCACCTAAAAACAATGCTTTCAAATATTGCATTTGAACTGACAAACTAAAGTTTAACTTTCCAAGTAGAAATTATTTTTAAAAACGGGTTGATTTATATATTTATTAATACTAAAAATATTTCTGAAGGAAATTGACATAAAATTATAAAACCTAATAAATTTGGTATAAGAAATTCTCAAGCTAGAACATTTAAATCCTTATAATGTGATGCTTTAGTTTCATTTTAAATAAAATATTTTATAATTATGATCTCATAAACAAGATTATCTCATCATCTTTTAAAGCATTGTGTTTTCCAGTTAATTAAACATTTACATAATAATTAGAATACACCATCATTTGATCTTTGTTGCTTCCTTTCCATATTGTCTGAATTGTCACTACAACTTGGCACTTACCCGCTGGCCTCAAGTACAGATTTGTGATGTGGCAACAACTCAGCTTTGTTTGTTTGACTTTACATCAGTAGGCTGTCCCTGTCATGAATTCCACTTTACATATGAACAAGAAGGTCAAGATCATCTTAGTTCAGACATTGGGAATCTACATTACTTGTTATAGGGAAATAAATAAAACAACAACAAAAAGAAAACCCATAGCTCCTAGATAAAAATGAGGTATAATTCCAATTTGGAAAGTAATTATTTTAAATATAGTAATAAAATAAATTGATCACAGTGAAGAATGTACACAGAGAATAGAAAATGAAATATGTCATATTTACTATAGATAAATATTAAAATATACCTATCCAGAAAGATATTATATTTCAGAAATTAGAATTGATGGAACAATGATCACAGATAAGTAATATTAATTACATCATAAGTATGAGAACAGGAATATATATATATATATATATGTTATTTATACTAAAATTTGAATGCATTCAATATGAAGAATGTAGGAATTTATAGACAAGTTGAGATAGCTTGTTCATTCAAAGCTCTGAACCATCTGACAACTATTCAGTATCTCTGCATTGCCAGTTGTATCTGAGACTTGCCAAGGAGCCAGGTGCTCGCATGGCTTTGCTTCGAACGGTAATTGCTCTCTAAAGAATAAAAAAGCCAAAAGCAACAATAATTTTTTTTGTTGTATATATAAATATTTTCCTTTTTTAATCTAATAGAAGGGGGCGATGTTTGAATAGACAATGTCTTCACTAAATTAAATCATGTGCTGTAAAAGTCAATGTTTTAGCCTTTAAGCAGATAGGTGAAAGAAAAGAGGAGTACAAAATACTATGTCAGTATTTATGAAAGATTGAAGATGGCTGAGAAGAGCTTAACATTATCACAAACTAAGGATAATAGCATAAATTTTTACAATATTAACGCTATAAATATTTCTTTTTAATGAATAAATAGTTTTAAAAGAAATGATAAACACAATTAAGGAAACTGTTGCCCTTGTCACTGAAAGATACATCAAAATGGAAATAGGGATCTTGATGTTTTTTTATGTCATGTATTTTTCTTTATCAGTGGTGCTGGAAATAAGAGTGGAAAGATTAAAGCCAAATGGAACATTCTGAAAAAACTTAAATTCTATATTATAGGAATATTTTGGCTCTGGACATAGAACAGTAAGAATTGAGTTGCAGTACAGTACTTTTAGCCAGACAGCTACTTTCATTTCATATAAAAGTTGACTCAAAGTAACTGATATTAGACTTTTTATTAGCTTCAAATTCTGCTTCTCTTTTTATTCAATATACTTAATTTACAGTCTCTCTCTCCCTCTCTTCTCTTTCACACTTACACACACACACACACTCACATGCACACACAGACACACCCTCCTATTATCAATGTAATCTGCTTATTTCAAGAAAAATCAAATAAATCTCTGCATTTTTATTGCTTTTACTATTACTATTGCTTATCTGATTAAAACCAATTCCAAATCTAATTTCTTGGTTCTTTTATCAGTTTTCACTTCTATGTTAATTTTTTCCAGGTAAAATTTAGTAAGAATACACATTAACAAATATGCCCTGCATACACTTATCAGATTATGTGATTATATCAAGAAATATGGAAGGCAACTATCTGTCCAACTGACTAGAAAAGAACTATATTTATTCGTATTCCAAAACAAAGTGAATTTTATTGAACAATATCACTACTATCACATGGAAGCAAAATCCTACTGAAGATTATCCAAAAACAACTGGAACAGTGCATCAGGAAGAATCATCAGATGTATAAGTTTGGTTTAGAAGAGGCTGTGACACTAGGGACATAAATGGATCTTGTCCAAAAGTAAGGAGAAATGTCTATTTGTGTTTTGTTGATTATGAAAAGGCATTTGACTGTGTAGATCACAACAAATTGTGGCTAACTTTGAGAAAAATGGTAATTCCAGGACACTTAATTATGTTCATGTAAAACCAATGCTTGAGCCAGGAAGCAGAAGTCAGAACAGAGCATGAAAATATTGTATGGTTCAGGATCAGGAAAGGTGTGTTTCAGGAATGCAATTTATCTTTTTTCCTTTTCAATCTATATGGCATCAGGATTGGAGGAAGACTCATCAACAACCGGCATTATAAAGATGACATAACTTTGCTTGTTAAAATTGAGGAGGATGTGAGGCATTTGCTGAAGAAGGTCAAGGATTATAATCTTCAATATAAA
>NW_006400101.1:227038-232650 GCF_000299155.1 Elephantulus edwardii | reverse complement strand
AAGGATTTTTTAAGTACCATCTTGTATACTTTGGGTATGTGGCCAGGAGGGACCAGTCTTTGGAGAAAGACTTATCTTGGATAGGTAGAGGGAAAGTATAAGAAAGAAAGATCTAGGATGAGATGGATTGAGTCAGTGATGGGAGAAATGGGGTTAGGTCTGTTGGAGACAGTGAGATTAACTTAGAATAAATAGGGCAGGGTTCAGAGCTAATGCACATAGGTTCACTATGAGTCACAGGCAGTTCAACGGTAGATAACTAAAAGAGTGAGCATAAATAAATTAATAATTAACAATCTTGTGATCAAATTTTCATTATTATCAACAGCATGATCAACATAGAAAATGACAACTCAATTGAACAGTTTGTTATGCAACCAGTAGGGCTAGTCAACTTAAAAGACAAGATTTTCAAAAGCTTTTTTCTAGTAAGTATTAGAATACATTTTAAGTATGTCTGCATTTCAATAAAAATCAAAAGTCATTTTTCCTTCCTTCACTTTTATGCTGTGATTTTGTTGCTGCTCCCTCCCCATTATATTTGAAGTGCAAAGAAAAATGTGGCTTATATTTGAAACATAAATTCTACTTGTTTGCTTGTAGATTGTAATTGTTACAGAAAATGTGTATGAGTGAAAAATCAGTAAAAGGAACAATTCTGAGTCCTATTTTCTTTTGTAAGCAAAATGTAAATAATAGAAATCATTATCTAATACTATTAAAGCTTTACATTTCTAGAAATATTAATTTTTCATGTAAATACTTTATAACTGAAAGGAGCTTTTATAATATCTTTTCTGTGTAAAGCAGATGAGAAAAAATTTACAGCTCCTTGTTTTAAATTATTCCAATATAATTTTTTAATTCTAATCATTATTGGAAATTGCATAGTTACATAAAAATGCAGATAAAATAGTTAACAATAAATCATAAAGAAAGTAAAGGATACATTTATTTCATCCATTACTAACAACTATTTACAAAACATAATTAAAGGTAATTATGTTTCTACTTATTCTACTATACTTCTAGTGGATCCTGGTTACTGCTTCCAGGTATTACCAGTAGCCATGTTTCCATGTCATTAGTAATTTCTCCTGAGGGAAAGGGCATATTAGTGCCTTGGCATTAGCACATCTTTATTATTTGCTTTGGACAATATCATATGAATGGATAAGTTATTATTATTATTTGTTGTTGTTGGGTGCTAGATAGGCATTATATGGATATAAAACACTTGCTTAGCCTTCCAAGTTTTTCCTTTTGTTCCTTTGTCTAATTACAAAAGAATGCCGCACATGGGGGCCTTTCTGTATGTCTGGGTCTTTGAATCCTGCAAAAAGAAGAAATAGAACCTATGGTTAGTAGATTTAAAAACTGATTTTATATTATTTGTCCCCTACACACTCTTTATGAGTCATGTTATGGCACATTGGTGGAAAATAAAGAGAAGGCTTGGAATCTATAATTAAGAGAATTGCTAAATAACTTAGAAAGAGGGATAATATCTATGCTGATTTAATCTAAATCACCGGAATCTTTTAAAAACATCACTTACTCATTTATCCATTGTCATCAAGTCAGAACCAAGTCATAGCTGACTCTACTGAGTTTCCAAAGACTGTAAAATCACACAGTAAAAGCTTGCCTCTCTTTCCCTCAAGGAGCAACTGGTAGAATTCCTCTGAGGGTCTTTGGTTAGCAACAGGACTCCTGATGGACTATGCCATCAGCATGCCCTTTAAAAACACAGTTTTCAATATCAGAAAAACAATCAGACCAATCACAACATGGAAGAAATTTGATGCAAAGGATATAGTACATAATTTAGTATGAGGGTCCACAGGACAAGATATGACAGTAGTTTCTATGAGATAAGATGGGTAACAGTTATCAAGAAAGCAGGGGTCTCATTTTACAACCAAAGTAAATACAATCCTACCAAGAATATGAATGATATTGGAACAATTTTTTCCAGAGCATATAGATATGTGATTTGTTTGACATATGTTACATATGATGACCAAATTGAACTAATTCATAACTTGCATCTTCTTAGACTTTCTACAGAAAACAACTTTAGATCCCTTAGAATGCTTACCTACATAACTGTGACATTGTCAGAAAATGTAGTTTAAGCTCCAAGTGATCTTATTTGTTATATGGAACCATAAACCATAAATAGGACAACCAGCTTATAGTTATTAACACATAATATGAAAAATAATGAAATATTCTAATGAATCACCCACATTTAAGGTTCACTTTGTAATTTCAAAGACTTGATTAGTAAGTATTTAAATTTATAAATTCCATTCTTTTTTTACAGTTCTATATATGCATGTTTATATGTTCATTTATGAAAATATCATCATGTTGAAAATGTTCCTTAATTTGTTCACTCAAAAATTAAGTTTGCGGGGAGCTCTGGTGGCCTAGTGGCAAGAAGCTGCACTGCAACCCCAGAGATATGTGGTTCGAATCCACCAGATGCTCTGCCGCAGGAGGGGCCATCTCCTCCTGTACCAGTCAGATCCAATTTGATGGTACACACACACAGAGAAAATAATAATAATAAAAAAATTAAGTTTGCAAATTGTTTCATGTTTTAAAAAAATTCAACAATACTAACTGAAATGCCCATGTCACTTTCCATTGTGTGACTCTATAGTACTCTTTAATAATTCTATTGCTGTTGGTGTTGTAGTGTACCTTAGGCACAGAACTAACCCATAGCTGAACCTCTAGTGGGTTTTCAGAGGCATTTGATTGCATGGGAGGAGATTGTCCATCTTTCTTCCACAGCTTAGTTGGTGACCTCAAACTGCATGCATTCAAGACTGCACCACAGCTTCTTGCCACTAGGCCACAACATCTTTAAAAAAATGTTAAAAGGATACTTAGTTTCAACAAATTACATATTTGGAAAAAAAATCCTAAAACTATTTTTTTTCAATAAAGATTATCTTTTATCCTTAGCTTCTTCAGAAGGATTATGTTATGTGTTTATTATTAGGTTATTATTATTTAATTTTGTTTTAACTGTATATAATTTTTACTACAACTTTTTTCTCATTTTTATTTCAATAATAAAATATTATTATTACATTTTTAAATATTGTAAGATCTATTTATTTCTATTTTTTAACTCATAAGGGAAAAAATTAAAAAATTTTAAAGCTAGAAATGACAACTTTAAGTTATTTAAGTAATCACACTTTTCCCATATATTTGATATTTTCTGCTGGTATTTTACATGGCACTTGGAGTCCAAATTTTAAAGCCAGAGCAGCTGTTCAGCAAAATGCTTATACAAGCCAAGAGGCTATTTTGTTCTCAATAGATTTGTGTAACAAATAACTGCAAAGTTGTTTTTGCATAAATGAGAAGTTCATGGCCAACTATAAAGTTTACATGTATAATTTTGGACTAATGCTGGAAAGGATGGCTTAAATGTTTATATCTTGCTTCATAATGAAACAAAGTCAGGATGACCATGATTGCAGTGAAGAATTAGAAATATTTATCATCTACATAATTAAAGGTATTGGCTTGAGTTCAGATCATTAATTACTACTTTCCTGAGTATATTCCTTACATTTCCCTTGAGGCAAGTATCATTTTCTCCACACAAACACTTTTAGCCTGATTACAGTGAGCTAAATGATTCATCATTGGACAATTAATGTCTCTAAGTCACTCTGTTATTAAGATTTGTATGTGGTGGATATTTTATGAAGTTTTTAGGTTCATTTCAGAAAGAAAGACATTATACAATCTATTTTTATAATGGTAGAGTGACATTATAGCAAGTTACATTTTTATCATCTTTGAAAAATAGATTTTTTCCATCAGTTTTAGAAGTTTAAATCAGAATTTTAGCTACAACAACAATACTCTTCTTGAAAGTAAGAAAGTAAAATTTCCTTGATTTCTTGAAAATTTTTACATGAATCTGTTTTCTCATTGTGTATATCTAGGTTTACTTTACCCTTGAATACAGAAAACAAAAGGAAAAGAAATCAAATTGGAAAGATCCACTGTGAAAAACAATGTCTATGAACTAAATAAACTAGTATTTTTAAAAAGTTTGGAAGTGATTAAATTTAGAATTCCTCTACTCAGCACTTGCTATAACATTTGTTAGAAAAGTTAAGAGGTTACTATTCAGATAGGGAACAGACGATAATTTCCCAGTCAGGACAACTTCTCCAAAATGTTCTCAAGCTCTTTGAACATCCATTTCACTGCTTAAATCTATGTTACAGAGTTATTTTTGTATAGCCAAATATCCAATAGCTATCTGATTTAAACTATTTGTGCCATCATTCTTAAATTTGTGCATTTAAAAACTAAATACAAACCCAATGCTGGTGTATGGCCAACTCTGATATATAGCCCAGCATTGTTGGTGAACTAGACCAGAACTGCCCACTGGATGGAGACCAGGCCAGTCTACAACTTCCCTGATATCCTGTGTTAAGATCACCATATACCAAAGACACACGCCCTTGAACTAAGCTTTTTACATCCCTGGAGAACTTGGATTTCTAAAGCACAAAGGAAAGAAGTGTGGAAGAGCGAAGGTTTTTGAAGGACAACCGTTACCCTTCTTTGGGTCAAAGGAAATCTAAAATCATTCCATAGGTCCTTGACCAAGAGGGTAACACTGATATACAGGTTCTTAACAAAACATTGTCATACTCAGGAACATTATATAGTTACAACAATAGAGCATCTACTAGGAAAGGATGACCATAATGTCAAGAAAACAGCAGTCTGCCTCAATCATGAAAAAAGCAAAATAACCACTCTCCTAAAATAGCAGAACTAATGAATAGAGCTAGAAGAAATGCACTGATTTGGAGTTATTTGACTGGCTACAAAAGAAGATGCAAATGATGGAAGAAACAATAGAAGTCATTAAGAAAGCAAACACCCAGGAGACAAAGAATCCAGAATAACTACACTGATGAGGAGCCAACTTAAACAGCTATGGAAGAAAATGCAAATTTAGAAGAAAGAATTAAAAGTATAGATAAAGAGATATGTTGTTGTTATTGTTTTGTGCCATCAAGTCGCTTGTGACTCATAGCGACCCTATGTACAACAGCCCTAAACTCTGCTCTGTCCGCTCTGTCCTGTGCCAATTGCACTGTCTCTGTTACATCCATCCCGATTACCCCAGTCACTGAATCAATCCACCTCACAGAGGACCTTCCCCTCCTGCGCTGTCCCTCCACCCTCCCAAGCATGTTGTCCCTCTCCAAAGATCAGTCTCTCCTTATACCGTGTCCAAAGTGTGTTAGACAGAGCCTCAGAATCCTTGCCTCCAAGGAGTAGCCTGGTTTAATCCTTTCCATGATGAATCTGTTTGTTTGTTTTCCTAGTAGTCCATGGTGCTCTCAATACTCTTCTCCAGCACCACAGCTCAAAGGCATCAATTCTCCTGCTATCCTTCTTGGTCATTGTCCAACTCTTTGATGCATAACAAGTGATTGCAAAGACCATGGCCTTTATCAGATGCACCTTAGTCTCCAAAGAGACACCATTGCTCTTCAGTACTTTGGAGAGGTCACTAACGGCAGATTTTCCCATGGCAATATGTCTTT
>NW_006400101.1:224487-226623 GCF_000299155.1 Elephantulus edwardii | reverse complement strand
AATGGAAGAGTTGAAACAGAGAGATAATAAACTAGAAGACAAAAATATCACTGGAAGCATACTAGAAGCAAAATCATAGAAGTGTCATAAAAAATTAAGAAGAAGAAAACATTAGAATCATGTGGAATGATATCAAAAGGAATTCCAGGACATGAGAGTGACTCTCTCATCACTGAGAAAATTGTAGAAGTACAAGAATTGAATTAAACTTCCCAGGTATTATGAAGAATGGGGAAATACACATTATAAAAGCATAGTGAAAAACAAATAGACTAGACTAAAAAAAAAAAAAACACAAAAAAACCCCCAACATTAAGATATAACAAAATTCCCCAAAATAAGAGATAAGGATAGAATACTAAAAGCAGTGTGTAAAAAAACAAAGTCACCTACAAAGTGGAAACATTTAAATTAAGTTCTGATTTTCCCACAGAAACTATACAAGTTAGAAAATGAGATGGTATATACAGAGATTAGAGAGAAAATAATTGCCACCTGTGGATCCTGTACCCAGCAAAGCTCTACATCATTTATGAAGGAGAAATTAGATCCTTTGCAGAAAAGAAGGAACTTTAGAACTTGTGAAAACTAGACCAAAGATACAAGATATTTTAAGATAATTCCTTCACAAAAAGGGAAAGTGGATGGACCATAGTAAGTAGAAACAACAGAAAAAGAAACACAACAAAGTAGGAACAATAAAACCTGGCCTAACAATTATCACACTTAATGTGAATGGACTAAATGTACAAATTAAAAGAAAAAGAGTAACAGAATGGATTATAAAAAAAAGTGCCCCTCAATATTCTGCCTACAAAAGACAGATCTAAGAAATGGAGAGAAAGACACAAAATTAAAGGCTGGAGCTCTGGCTGCACTGCAATCCCAGAGGTGCATGGTTCGAATCCACCAAATGCTCTGCCAGGTAAAGACGGACAATTTCCTCCTGTACCAGTCAGATCCGATTTGATGGTACACACACACAAAAATAATAAAATAAAAATAAAATTAAAAAAATATATACCAAGCAAATGGCAACCACAAGAAAAGCAGGAGTGGCAATACTAATTTCTGATAAAACAGGTTTCACAATAAAAACCACTATAAAAGATAAGGAAGGATATTGTATCCTGATTGAAGACACAATAGGTCAAGAAGACATAACCTTGATTATCAATTATGCACCATTGCTATACCTGAAAATTATCTAAAACAAGAGTTAACAGAATTGAAGAAAGAAATATACACCACAATAGAGGTAGCAGAGTTTAACACACCATTATCACCAAAGGATAGGTCCACTGAACAGAAGCTTAACAAAGATCCAGGAGATCAAACTATACTATCTACTTGACCTTTTGTATGTATTCAGGGTACTGCATCCAACTAAAGCACAATTTACTTTCTTCTCAAGTAAACATGGTACATTTTTTTCAGAACAGAACGTATATAAGGATGCAAAACAAGTCTCAACAAATTAAAAGCATTGAAATAATACAAAGTATCTACTCATATCACAATCTCATAAAACTAGAAATTAACCACAGGATGGTAAAGCTTATAAAACCACCCACATTGAGGCTAAATAAGTCTCTGCTAGAACATTATTGGATTATCTTGTTATTGTTGTTAAGTGTCGTTGAGTTGTAGATGACTCATAGCAACCCTATGAGCAAAAGACCTGAACACTTTTATAAAGTTAGTCATTTCTTCATGTTCATAGATTTGCCAGAAGCAAGCCATTACAGAGTGGATGCCACTCCTGCTTCCAAGCTTATTTTAATCAGGAAGCTCCAACAAACACTGTCCACCATGAATAACCATTATCGCATTTGACACATCAGTGTCACAGTGTTCAGCATCACAGCAACCATGAGTTACCTCTGTACAGTAATGCACAGACTAGTGCTATACCACTTAGGAGAATGGTGGGGGAGGGGAGGGGAATTAAACCTATTGGATTATAATAAAAATTTAAAAAATGGAATAAAAAGTTCCTTGAAATAATTAAAATGAAAATACAACATACTACAACCTCTGGGATGTAGCTAAGGCAATCCTCAGTGGTAAATTCAAAGTAATAAGCACATTCATAGGAAAGAAGAAAAAAATAATGGTCTAACTCAATACCTTATA
>NW_006400101.1:220711-223532 GCF_000299155.1 Elephantulus edwardii | reverse complement strand
AAGTGCTCATTGTCACCACTTTTATTCTATATTATGGAAGTGCTTCCTAGGGCAATATGAGGAGAGCAGGAAATAAAAAGCATCCAGATCGGCAAAGAGATAGTAAAACTGTCATTATATGCATATTACATGATAGTGTAAACAGAAAACCTCAAGGACTCAACAAAACAACAACAACACACCCAACAAACAACAAAACAAAAAACCCAACACCCCAACTGATAGAGATAGTAGACCAAATTAGTAGGGTGACAGGATACAAGATCAATATACAAAAGTCAGTGGAATTCCTCTATAGTAACAGAGAAAACATAGATAATGACATTTAAGGGGGAAAATCATTTATGATAGCTGAAAACAAATTTAGATACTTAGGAATAAATGTAGCTAGTGACACAAAGGATCTTTACAAATAAAATTACAGAACATTTCTGTGAGACACAAGAAAGACCAAAATAAATGGAAATATGTTCCCTGTTCATGGATAGGATAACTCAATATAATAAAAATGACAATCCGTGTTAAATGCAATCCCAATAAAGATATGAAAATAATTTTTTGAAGAGATAGAAAAGGCAGTTGTCAACTTTATTTGGAGAGAAAAAGTCTTCAAATAAGTAAAGCAGTTTCGAAAAATAAAATGAGGCGGGAAGCATTGCCCTCCCTGATTTCAAACACTGCTACACAGCTGTAATAACCAAAACAGCATTGTACTGGTGCAATGACAGGTACATAGACGAAAAGAATAGAATTTTGAACCCAGAAATTAATCCTTCTATCTATGGTCAACTAATATTCAACAAGGAAACAAAACCTTTCAATTGGATAAATGACAACCTCCTAAACAAGTGGTGCTGGCAAAACTGGACTACTAACTGCAGAAAGCTGAAGTAGGATGCACACCTCTCATCATACACAAAAATCAACTCTAGTTGGAACAGGGACCAAAGGTAAAATCCAAAACCATAAAGGTCGTAAGAGACAAAGTAGGACCAAGCTTACAAGGCTTGTTGTTTGTTGTCGTTAAGTGCCGTCGAGTCGCAGGCGACTCAAAGTGACCCTATGAAGGAGAGTCCTGGATGCTTAGGTGCCTTTCATGCTCTCTCCAGGTTCATAGGGTTTCAGAGGTAAACTATTATGGAAGTGGATGCCACTCCTCCTTCCTTAGAAGGCTTAGCTCATGTTATAAAAGGATTGACAAATATAGCCAAAATCCACAGCCAGAAGAAGATAAAATTAATGAATAGGATCCTTTAAAAATTGAGTCCCTGTGTGCATGTAAAATGTTTTCTAACAGAGTGAAAAAAACCAAAAAACAAAAACCTACTGACTTTGAGAAGACAGCATCATTTCAGACAAGGGTCTCACATCAAAAGTTCAAAGAATTCTACAGGGCCTCCACAAGAAAAAGACTGATAACCCAACTATAAAGTGAGAAAAGGACATGGAACAACTTTTCACAGAGGAAGACATTCAAATGACCCACAGATACTTGAAAAAAAAATGTTCAAAATCACTGGCAATAGGGGATATGCGAATCAAAAACCACAATGAGATACCATCTACCCCACGAGCAATGGCAATGTTTAACAAGACAGCAAGTAGTACATGTTGGAGAGGATATGGAGAGATAGGAATTCTTTTTTTTTATGTGTGTACCATCAAATTGGATCTGACTGGTACAGGAGGCGATTGTTCCTCCTTCTTCAGCAGTGCATCTGGTGGATTTGAACCACGCACCTCTGGGATTGCAGTGGAGATAGGAATTCTTATACACTATTAATGGGATTATAAAATGGTATAACCACTCTGGAAGGCAGTTTGGCAATTACAAAAAAATGCTGAATATGGAAATTCCTTATAACTTAATTATTTCACTGCTTGAAATATAACTTGAGGAAATGAAAACTGAGACATAAATGGAGATGTGTATGCCAGTGTTCATGGCAGTATTATTCACCATAACAAGAACATGGAAACAGCCCACATGCCCAACCACAATGGAATGGATTGAGAAATTGGGATACATTCACAGGATGGAATACTATGCAGCATGCAGGACCAAAGATTTTGAAAATTACTACCTAACTTGGGAGGGACTGGAGAGCATTATGGTAAGTGAATTAACTCAGTCTCATAAGAACAAATATTATATAAGTCCATTATTATAGAAATAGAAAGATAACTAGAAAAATGTGTATTAGGATCCAAGTGAAGAAGGGTAGGAGAGAGAGGTGAGAATTGCCAAGGGTGGTAATCACAGGTTCACACAATTACTGCCTTGCTACATTTCCCTCATTTTAAATCATGCAATATCTCCTTGTTTTGTTTAAAGGACTGCTTCTTGGTCTATGTATACATTTCAAATTAGTATATTCTTAGTTTAACAGAAGAGAGGAGAGTGAGGGGAAAAAAAACTCCAAGCAAACAAACAAAACCCAACCCTTTTGCCACTGAATCATTCTACTTCATAGTGGAACCTATAGGGCAGAGAACAGCTCAATAAAATTCCAGTGTTCTGCAATTTCCATTCTTTCCATTGTTATCAGTAATTTATTATAGTCCTCACTGTTCAGTGTTGTTTAGAGTCCATGGTACTAGGGATACTATAGCTAAAACTATATGGATCTTGGCTGAAAGCAGAGAGTACCAGAGGAATATCTATCTGCATTTTATTGACTATGCAAAGACATTTGACTGTGTGGATCACAACAAACTGTGTCTAACTCTGAGAAGAATGGGAATCACAGAACACTTGATTGTGGCTATGTGAAACCTTTACTTTCACCAGGAGGCAGTTGTCATAATAGAGTGAAAAAAA
>NW_006400101.1:218432-220006 GCF_000299155.1 Elephantulus edwardii | reverse complement strand
GAAGTTCTATCTGACATAATTTGGGCATGTTTCAAGGATAAACCTGTCCTTGGAGAGAAACATCGGGGTTGGGCTGGTGGAGGGACAGCACAAGAAGGGGATATCCTGGATGAGATGAATTTACTCAGTGACAGGGGTCATGAAGGGTAGGTGTGCTCAGGATAGAGCAGGGTTCAGAGCTGTTGTACTTGGGGTTGCTATGCATTGCAAGCAACTTGACAGCACACAGCCACCACAAAAAAACAGTCTTCATAAAGACATGTGCAGCATAAAATTTGGAAGAAGGCACATTAACAATCTGCTTTAGGCTGATGGCACAACCTTGTTTGTTGAAGGTGAAAAGGACCTAAGATGCTTGCTGCAGAAAATCAAAGACTGCAGCCTTTAACATGGATTTTATCTCACCTTCAAGGAAAAAAAAAATCCTCACTTCTGGATATATAGGAAACAAGATAGATTGATAAATGATTAAAAGAAATTATTTCATCTTACTTGGATTCATAGTCAACACTTTTGGTGCCACCTGTCAGGATATAGGGAGAGTTTAGCTTTGGAAATGTGTGTCAGGGATCTTTCCAAAGTTCCAAAGAGCAATAATGTCAGTTTAAAGAGTAAAGATTCAAGCCACAGTCTTTCAATCACCTGTTATATATTTAAAACCTGAATAATTGATAAGTATTATAGGAGAACAATCAATGCATTTGAGCTGTGTGTTGGAGGAAAATGGTGAATATCTCATGAATTACCAAAAGAATAGATACGTCTTGGAGAAAGTGCAACATGAGTGCTCTTTGGAGGCACGGTGAAGCTTTATCTCAGATATTTTGGACATATTGTTAGGAAAGCCTATTCTTTGGAAAGGGATTCCATGCTTGGAAAGGTAAAAGCTCAGCAAAAGATAGGAAAATCCTCAACAAGGTTTATTATATAGTGTCTTGGGCAAAGGGCTCAAATATGCTGAGGAGGAAGGATGGTATAGGTAGGACAAGGTTCAAACCTGTTGTTCAAAAGTTTATTATGAGTAGTACTTAACTTGACAACACTTAGTAACAACAGCAATATGACTTGTTCTTGTAAATAAGGACACTTTTTAAAAATAACTTTAAAGGATTGATGATGGATCTGTGTAATCCTAACTCTTATTTATTGAAACTGTGTTAAGGATTTCTAACAACAGGAAGACAGAATGAGGTATTGTCAGTATGGAACGCTAGGCAAAATAATTTTTCAAATTTATCTATTTTTTGTTTATCTGTGACTAAGCAATTATATCTATGTAAATGTATAATTAAGTATAATGTACATGTAATCTATAATGTACTTCTTCAGTTCTCAATGATTAATAAAAAGATAATTATTAAAAACACAGATTCCATTGATAATCACAGTTTTTAAGTCTTAATCAGACTTTCAAAACTTTTTTCCCCCAGAAGACATTTATGATTTATATCCTTGGAAAACCTTGATACAATAAGATTATCAATAAAATATATTTATTTTTGAAATAATAAGCACTATGACAGTTACTAGACAAGTACTAGAGACAGAATTTATTGTTTTATATATGGTTATAA
>NW_006400101.1:214020-215843 GCF_000299155.1 Elephantulus edwardii | reverse complement strand
ATGAGTCAAAAAAGGAATATCAAACCCATATTGATAGAAATAGGAGCAAGAATATGGGTGGTGGCAGGTCTGACTAAGCAGTTATCTGTTGTGTATCTTATTGATGGAGACAATTCCCCTTTATGAAATGGTTTGAAGTCAGACTTGGCCACATCCAGGATGCATCTTTTCTGTAGACATCCCCTATGCAGTTTACTGCCTCTGAAAACCTGTTGGATGGTCAGCTTTGAGTATTTTCTCACTCAAAGATACACAACAATAACATATACTTATTGAGAATCTCTTATATGTCAGCTATCGAAGTAATCACCAGAGGGGAAAATGACCAACAAAGAACAAGAGATATTATATTGAAAATTCAAACTGTTTAGGAAATATAGGAAGATAACAGATAGCTAGATGGTTGTCTTCACAATAACTATGGTCCATGTTTAACGTGCATAAATATGAATGCAATGGTGCCTGATATTGCTTCATTTTCATGGTTATAGGCATATTGAAATCCAATGAAATAATTGTCTCAATTCTAGAAGGCTTCCTAACTAAGTATGATTATCTTCTAGTTACTGATTCCTCCTAATGAGTTTTCCAACAAAAGGGATTCAGACAATATTTAGCCATGATCTATAGTGCTTTCATTGACAAATTTTCAGAATCATCACTTGTCTCTTAGCTTGTCATGGCGTGGTGGATTGCATGTTCCCATGATCCTGAAAGCTAAACCATTGAAGTTTGAAATATCAAGAGAGATTATGATGGTAGACAGATTTCAAAACTATGAAAAATTGATAGAAGCAATGATAGATAATGAGATACTTATAGTAACTTGACTGATTATAGATCAGAGAAAACAGAAGTTAGGAAAATAACAGAAAATAGAGAGTTTTAGCAAGAGGAAATGGCTTAAGTGCCTAGAGTCTCAAACTGTAGAGAATAAAGAAGACCAAAAACTGTAACAAATCTTCAAACTTCCCATTTCCATTAGAACTTTCTTAAAAGTAGATTCTCAATTATTTATTAACTAAAATAGCATTTTTCAGTCTTTTTATTAAATATTATAGTCTTATTGTTGATCTTAAATATCACCAAATCAACTATGACCCTACAAACCACAGATTGAAGCCTCTCCTTATCATTCACTATCCTCATTATCTTGATCATGTTTTAATCCATTTCAGTTGCTTTATTGATACTTCTTGTTAAAGGCCTTCTACTCTTGCACTGACCCAGACTTATACCTTTATTTGCAAACACTAGTGCAAATTAACAAGCTCAAAGTAGGTGAGAAGGAATTTCACCATCTTTGTCTTTAAATAAGGCCTTCATTGTACATTATCCAAGTTAGATTTGTTTGTTCTTTGGGCAATTCATAGGATATTCAGAAATCTCCAACACTACTATTTAACATACCTATTCTTTGATCTTGCAACAGTGAATAACACTGCTATGAGTATTGGTGTACAAATATTTATGTTTCTCAGTTCTAGTTTCCTTGAAGTATATTCCTTGTACTGTAATACCCGGGTCACATGGAGTTTCTTTGTTCAGCTTTTGATAAAATACCAAACTTCATTCTAGAGTGGTTGTACCACTTTACAACCCCCCTAATAATATATGAGGGTTCCAATCTCTTTATATTCTCTCCAACATTTATTGCTTGTTGTCCCTTTAAACTTTGTCACTGCTACTGAGATGAGATGGTATCTCACTTTAATTTTCATTTGCATTTCTCTTCTTACCAGTTATTTTGAGTATTTCTTCATATGTTTCTTGATCACCTAAATGTCTTCCTCGGGGAACATAACCAAATGGATTGAGATATT
>NW_006400101.1:210563-213565 GCF_000299155.1 Elephantulus edwardii | reverse complement strand
ATGTTGAAGCTCTGTGCATTTACTTTGGGGATGTTGTCGGAAGAAATCAGTATTCGGAGAAGGGCATTATGCTTGGAAGGGTTGAGCACAGGAAAGAGGAAGACTCTGGATGAGATGGATTGAAACAATAACTGAGGTAATGGGGGTAGTTGTGTCAGGAGCAAAGTGATTGGCACAGAATAGGGCACAATTCAGAGGTATTGTGCATAGGGTCGCTGTGAGTTGCAGGTGACTCAAGGCAAATTATGATAACAACACAACATCATAATGATATCTGTTGTTCCAATGGTTGCAATTTTTGTTTTCTTAAGTATGATGCAGATGCCTTAACCTGGCTTATTGAAACTGAGGAAGACATGAGGCATATGCTGAAGAAGGTCTAGGACTGTAATCTTCAGTATAGATTGAAGCTCAATGTCAAGAAAACAAATGTTCTCACCACTGGGCCAATTGGTAGATTCCTAATAGAGAAGGGTTTAAAATTGTTAACAACTTTAGCTTACTTGGTTCCACAATCAACACTCATGGCACCAGCAGTCAGGAAATCAAAAGAAAAATTGCTTTGGGAAAGTCTGCTGTCAGAGACCTCTCTAGAGTACTGAAGAGTAACAATGTTAGTCTGGAGACAAAGGTGTGCCTGATACAGGCCTTGATCTTCACAATTACTTCGTATGCATCACAGAGTTCAACAATGACTATGGATGATAAAAGGAGAATCAATGCCTTTGAGTTGTGGTGCTAAAGAAAGGTGTTGAACATGCCATGAACTTCCAGGGAACAAATAGATCTGTCCAAGAGAGGGTGAAACCAAGCTGCTCCCTAGAAGCAAGGATTTTGAAGTTCCATCTCATATATCTTGGGCGTGTGGCCTGGAGGGACAGATCCTTGGAGAAGGATGGAGGGACAGCCCAAGGGAAGAAGACTCAAGATGAGATGGATTGACTCAGTAACTGAAGAAATGGATTAGGTCTGTTGGAGATGATGAGATTGGCTCAGGATAGGACAGGATTCAGAGCTGTTATTCATAGGGTCACTAAGAGTCTCAGGGCACCTAATGACACATAACACCAGCAACAATGTGTGGACTTATCTCCTGCAGCACGCTGAACAATGATCTCCTGCTATTCATAGGGTTTTTCAACGTTCATTATTTTTACAGTGAATATCCACTTCTGTTTCTAGCCTATCCTACTATGGAAGCTCTACTGAAACCTATTCTTCACAGGTAATTTGAAATACCAGTTGCATAGTTTTCAGCAATGCAGCAATGCACAACTCTACAGTATAGCAAACTAACTTATTAGTGGTAGTTCATTAGTTCTACATGTTTTATAGTTATTTATTGCTCACAACTTGAAAGCCAGAAAATACACATAAGACAATGAAGATAGGCATTATCCTTTCATTATTGCCAACACATTTTTAAATAATTATGATAATTTAACCAAGGTACCATTATTTTTCATTTATGATAAGCTAAGTTATCTAATAATCCACTATACTTTTTTCTTAAGAGTGAATATTGAAATAATGTTTTATAATCATTTGATTATACCTTATAATTTTTGATAAATCCCTTTTGAGTCTCAGAAAAGCTAAACAGATAGTTTCTGTTTACTTTATCCCATTAAAAATTAGTATTATATTTAAAAGCAAGCTAGCAATTTTATATTTGTTACATGTAGTATGATACTTTGACTAGTCTAGATGAAGTAGATGCTCTATAAATGAGAATTTTCTGTAACACAGAATCCTAGAAATAATTTTGGATCTTAATATCTGCATTGTTTTACATACAAGCCAAGGTACAGATAATAAAAATTTAATATGCTAAGAAAAATTTCTGTCATTAGACAATTTGATTCAATATAAAATAAACAAACAAGTAATTATGTCACTTTTCAAAGTTATGTGTTGAAAATGACTTTGTTTTTTCCACACGTCTATGTTTACTTAATGCATTATCAGTTACTTCAACATGTCACTTCTGTTCCCAGGGATAGGAGAGTTTTATTTAATACAGGTGGAGTAGTAATTATGATCAATGTAAACATACAAGCACAGATTGTGCAAGCTGTTGGTACTGGCAGTTTGCTTTTTGTGTATTGATGTTCCCATGCCAAATGTTGTTTCTATTAGCCCAGAAACACATCAGTGAGGTTGGACATCAGTTGAACATAACTAATGGAAAAGCAAATAAATCTTAGTGTCCTAATTCAGATGAAAAACACGAGAATGAATAATGAAATATGTGAGAAAGATAAAGAAGATGAGAGAGAGAGGAATTAGTAAAATAAAGTTTACATGAATTTAATTTTTTAAAAGATTAAAATTTCTGAGAAGTTAAAATCATTACAAATTACTGAATGAATTCTGTCTCAATGTTGGTTCTTGCTTCATTTAATTTATTCTAGAACTTTGAGAAACAAAATTCTCATATGATTTAAGAGCGTCATGATTGATTTATTTCTAAAACAGTATATATGCATTTGACATGAATCCAATGCTATAAATGTATCTTCTGTATTATAAATGTTAATTTATTTGATGTCAATGAGACAGGAGCTGAGACATTACATAACATAATTTGGAATTAGATAAACATTTCAGGTGTGAGAGAGGTAAGTTGAGATGCAATATCTTTAATTTTGACACTGTCTGAGTTAATGTAAAAGGGTCTTAACTTAGGTATGTTCTGTATTATTTACTATTTTCCCAAAGATAAAATATGTAGACCAAGCACCAAAAGGTGCATCTCAATACCAGAAAGAAAGAAGAGCCAGAAATAGAGCATATCCTTTGGATCCAATTACTACACCAGCCAACTACTAAAACCTGGATACACATAAGGAAAAGCTTACCCTAGTGTCAGATGGTATACCAATTGACATATTTCAGCTAACAGATGCTGCCGTGGATGTGCTCACCAAGTTGTGCAAAGAAATCTGGAGAACAACCACTTGGCCAACTGACTGGAAGAGGTCAATATTTGTTCCCATCCC
>NW_006400101.1:201394-209293 GCF_000299155.1 Elephantulus edwardii | reverse complement strand
GCACGTAACAGCAAACAACAACAGTATCAAAACGCTAAATTTAGACTTCTAGGAGTGGCATTGACAACTTAAAGTCACGTGGTTTAAATTTGTCAGCTACTGTGTGACAGAAAGATGAACAATCTCTTTTTGTGAATTTACAGTCTTTGGAAACCATGTGCATGGTCAGCTATGTTTTGTTTCAATTTGAGGGCACATGACAACAACAACAACAACAACAACACAACAGCTTTCTAAATTGTATGAGAATGTAACTATTCTTGTTAATGTAATTTACTTATGGAATTTCAGTCATAATGGTAACTCACTATTATTAAATGGAAATTCATGCAGAACTGATCTCGAATCAGATTTCTGAGGTTGTACATAGTAAATAGAAGACTGACATCTTTCTTCCTCAGAATGCATAGCAGATTTGAATTATGAGATACAGTCTCTTATCTCACAGATCTTATCTTAACAGAAAAACTCACCACCAGAGCTATCTTTTTGTTTTTATGTTGTTGTTATTATGTGCCATCAAGTTGACCCTTTGAATGATATATCTGAATATTGCCTTATCCCAACTCATCCGTATGACCTCTGTCATACACAAGTCCATTATTGTAGTCACCGTGTCAATCCATCTTATTCGGGGGGGGGTTTCCCTCTCTTTTGGTGACTTTTTACATTTCCTAATATTATGTCTCTGCTTTACATAGGTCTGTGATTTTGGAAGTGGATCGCCAATTCTTTCTATTCTGTCTCAATTTCTAAATATATATAATAATATCTGACAGATAAGCATTCTACAGGAAAGAGCAGATAAAAGACATTTATCACTTGGAAAAAAGACCAATATTCAATGTTGCTTCTCACCCTGCTACATGTTTGGTTCTCTCTGTGTGTGTGTGTGTGTGTGTGTGTGTGTGTGTGTGTTTTATTTTTGTTGTTGTTGTTGTTGTTTTATCCACCCTTTCCTACTCCACCACCAACCCTTCCTACTTTTGCTTACAACATTCAATACTCGTCTCCCATTGACCAGCCCCTGATGTGATGACCTAAGTCTCAAGCCATCAGGATTTCTTTGATTCTGACCATATCATGCTGCTGTCAGTCTTTTATGGTGCAGTCAGTATGACTTCAATTTAAAGTTGTTAAGTACAATTGCAATGTACAGATTCTTTTCCTGGAAGGTCCTGAGAAAAAGTCCTTGCCCTTAAACTTCCACTCCAGGATTGACTTCTTGTGAGTTAATACCACTTTGTCTTCCGTTTACAGCCTGGTGCTGATGTAAGGTGGTGGCTTCCCATGAGAGAGGGATGAGTCCTCCAGGACCAGTGCAGAAAAAGTCATTTCAAAGACAGAGGAGGAAGAATTATTTGTCAACATTAAATTTTCATAATAATTTTACCAGCAAGTTTTGCAATTTTGATTTTAAAGAAATGTTGTTAGGTGTCATCGAGTTGAGTTGCCCATAGTGATCCTATGAGCAATGAATATGAATCGTGTCCTATCTTGTTCCATCCTTGTACTTCCTGGCACACTAGAACACATTGTAGCAGTTACTTTCATTACATTGTGCCAATGTAACAAGATACTGTGAATTGTCACACTAGAGTCCATTGTAGCAGTCACTGTATTACTGTGATAAGTCATTGTGACTTGTCTGTCAGTTTACTGTACATGTGATTTGCTATGATTCTGAAAACTATGCCATTAGTGTGTCAAATGCCAGAAGGGTCACCTAAAGCGGGCAGGATTTAGTAGAACTCCCAGATTAAGACAGACTAGGAAGCAGAATTAGGCATTCACTTCTTAAATAGAAAGCTTCTGAAAACTGTATAAAGATTAGAGGAAAAAGACTAGTTATAGAATTAAAAAGTAGAGCTAAGTTTGGAACTTAACCAAAATGAGGAAAAATAGAGGCAAACATCCTTTAATAATTGGAACTAGAATGTACTAAGCATGCATATTGGAAAGCTAAGAGTTGTAAAAAGTGAAACAGAAGACATGAACATTGACCGTCTAGGCACTAGTGAGATGATATGGACTAGATTTGACCACTTTGAATCAGATAATTTGTTGGTATACTATGTAGAGAATGAAAGACAAAAGAAAAATTGTCTCATTCATAGTTAAAAATGAATTTAAAGGTCTATCCTGAAGTACAGTATTTTTGAGTGATAGGATAGGATATCCATACACATAGACGGAAGACTTGTTAATAAGACTATTATTCAAATATACTCTCATACAACTAAAGTCAAAGAGGAGGAAATGAAAAATAAATGCACCAAATCTTGCAGTCATAAAATGATCAAACATGCAAGTTGGAAGGAATAGTAGTTGGAAAATATGGACTTGGTGTCAGAAATGAGGCTGGAAATAGAATGATCACACCTTGTATGTTTAATGATTTATTTACTGCAAATATCTTTAACAAAACACCCCACAATGAATAACTTTACACATGGACCTCTCCTGATGGAACGCTTAGGAACCAGATTGACTACACAGTGGAAGAAATTGGTGGAAAGTTCAATGTCAGCTGTCAACATAGGGCTAAAATTTTATTGTGCAACAGACCACCAATTACTTACATGCAAGTTCAAATTGAGGCCAAGTAAAATGAAAACAAGTCCATGAGAATCAAAATATGATCTTGAGTCTAACCCATCTAAATTTAAAAAATCATCTTTAGAATAGGTTTGAAGCACCTTTGGAAAAAATAGAGATGAAAAAATTTGCACAGATTTAAGAATTCAAGATGGCGTTCTCTGAGTTCTAAGTAGTTCTACAATGTATCATTGTTGTTGTGTATGATGATGTAGGAATCAACTCACACCTAATAATCAAGTGGGTTTAAGAGCCAGTAAATAACATGGGTGGATTTGAACTAAATATATTTAGGTTGGCAGTGAAATTCCTAAGTCACTTGATATCCCTGTGAAGTAGCTTTACAACCTCTTTTTTGGGAGTATTTGCTAAATACAATAATTTGATATTTCACTTTTAATTCAATAGTCACTGATCACAACCCAATAAAATTAACTTCTTGGGAGGGACTACATTATGCTTGAGTGAAGTGACTCAGTCCCACAAGTACAAATATTGTATAACACCATTATCATAGAATGAGTATGAGGATCTGGGTAGGGTGAGGGTGGAAGCAGAGGGATAAAGATGTGCAGGGAAGTTGTACAATTTGATGTGGGGTGTGTGTGAGAGGGAAATTGGAAGAATCTGGACTGAAAAACAATGTATTTGAATTTTGTATTTAAACTACAATGATAAAAAATTAAAAAAAATAAAATTCTTGAAAATTCAATATTTACTCTGTTTAGTCATTATGTTGGGTTTTGGTCTAGTTTTGAGTAATTTATATCTCCCCCCGGAGATGTAATTCATACTGAAGAGTATATACTTTAATCTCTTTTGAGTATATATTTTTCACTTTCAGTTAAAAAAAAGTCATATTATTTCTACATTGCAGGTTGTTAATGAATTTTCCTTCAAGCATGAGGTCATATTTTTCTTTGTTTGTCATGTTTTTCTTTCTATTCAGATTATTTGACCAGTTCACAGATTGAATAAATATAGTGAAAGGACACATTGTGACAAACATTTTTCCTAATATTAAACTCTGTATTACTCAGTTTGAACAGTTCCGTTAGAACAACTGAGTATTTGTTTATGCATAGGTTTCAAACAAGCACAATTATTCTGTAATTTGAATTCTTAGTAATGCTATTTATAATCTGTTATAACCAAATATGTGAATGTCTAGTAAGAATCAGTATGACATCAGTAGATATTTTTCTATATTCTATGTTTGTCCTTAATGATATTCTCTGTCCTTTTTGGAATCCAACTTAAATTACCTCCAGGTCTCCGCAAATACACTGCTTCTATAATTTCCTGAATTATCTAGAGTGTTATTAGGATTATATTTTATACTAATTATGTTGTAATATCCCAGTAAGAAAAGCAAAAATTAGCAGAGCAGCAAACAACAAATGCTGGTGAGGTTGCAGAGAAACTGGAACATTATTCACTGTTGGTGGGAGTGCAAAATGATGAAACCACTATGGAAGACTGTATGATGCATTCTCATTAAGTTGCAAGTAGAAATACCATTTGATCCAGCAATTCCATTACTGGGAATATACACTAAAGAAACTATAACTGTCACCCAGGCAGATATATACACACCCATGTTTATTGCAACTTTGTTCACACTAGCAAAGAGTTGGAAACAACCTAAGTGCCCATCAACAAACGAATGGATAGAGAAGCTCTGGTATATTCACACAATGGAATACTATGCTGCATTGAAAAACAATGAACTCATGCAATATTATACAAAATGGGTGACCTTGGAGGACATTATGCTGAGTGAAATATCTCAGTCACAAAAGAAAATACTGCATAGTGCCACTTTTGTAGAACGGGACTGACATCAAGGTTGGGGTGAGACTGAAAAAAAATTGGATAGATTATGTATACTGCATTGAAAAAGAGGGAGAGAACTGTTTAAAAGCAATATTTGATTGGGTATTATAGTTATGACAAGAGTCCTGAATGAAGGCTACATAGCGGAGTGTACTCAGGGTGGGAGCTGGAGGGATTGTATACCAATGAAATAATTTTTCTTTTACTTTACAAAGAGAAAAGCCAACGGGGGGGGGGATTTGGCAGGGAGAAAAATGCAACAATGAATGAATGGAAATCCCAAATCTCTGTAAATGTTCATTAAAATCAATAAAATATTTTTTTTAAAAAAGTAGCATAAAAGAGGTGGAATAGAGAGTCAGCAATTTATAAGTACGTTCATGGCAATTTGCTGTTGTTATATGCTGTGGAGTTGGAACTGACTCCTAGTTGAATCTCCAGTGGGTTTTCAGAGACAGTAAATTGGACAGGAGGTGATTGTTCACCCTTATCCTGTGGAGCTGATGATAAATTTGAACTGCATGCCTTTGAGACTGCAGTATAGCTTCTTATCCCCAGGCTACGAGTGCTCTCTCAATGGAGTAGGTTCTTCTCATAAGTTCAATAAGACCTAACTAGAATAAAAAACTGAGTAGGAAGGGAAATTAAGAAAGCATTAGAAAAATCATGGGGGAGAACATGAAATATCAAACTAAACAACGTACATGAAATCAGAATTCCAGAACAAGTGGAGGGGAGGGAAAGTGCTGAGAAAATTATGAAGAACAAGAAAGCTTTCAGGTGTCATTGAAAATGAGGATATCAACATTCAAGAAGCTTAGCAAACTCCACACAGACTGGAAAACAAATCTTCTATTTCACAGAAAAGAAAAAAAAATCAAGACAAAAGTTAAATTCTCCAAAATCACAAATAAGGATAGAAAACTAAAAGCAGCATGAGGAAAAAACAAAGAATCACCTACAAATGAAAACCACTTACCTTAAGCTCTGATTCCTCAGCAGAAACCATATAGGCAAGAAGACAATGGAACAATATATATCAAAAGCTGAAAGAAAACATTTGACAGCCAGAGGCCATGCATTCAACAAAGTTGTCCATTATATATGAAGTGGAAATTATGTCATTTGCAGAAAAGCAAAACTAAATTACAAGAAACGCTAAGAGAAGTCCTTCACAAAGATATAACATGGGAAAGTAAATGGATCAAAATAACCAGAAAAAAATAACAGAAAAAAGAATGTAACAAAATGGAAACCACAAAATATTGTTTGTCAATAATCACACACAATACGAATGACTTAAAACCCACTGAATAAGAGAAAAAAATCACAAGGGAATTCATAAAAGACTAAAGCCCATCAATATATTGCCTAAAGAAATGAATCCAAGAAACAAATAAAATGAAAAAACTTAAAATCAAAGGCTGGAAAATTATGTACCAAGCAAATCATCCACAAAAAAGCCAGAAGTGACAGCATTAATAGCTGATTATATAGACTTCACTCTACAATGATTATTGATACAGTCACTGCAATAATGGGCTCTTGTGTGTCAGGAAGTGTGAGGATGGCACATGATTGAACAGGATTTAGGTCTTTAGTTCTTAGGGTCACTGTAAGTCGTACTCAACAGCACTCAACAACAACAGATCAAGAAGATGTAACCTTGGTCAACAATTATGTACTAAATGACAAACCTGAAAAATACACAGACACATGCACACAGACACACACACACACACACACACACACACACACACAGAATGTTGAACAGACTTGGAGGAAGCAATACACAATACAACAGTGGTGGTAGAAGACACCGAAAGATAGGTCAACTCAAAAGAAACTTAACAAAGATGCAGGAGATCTAATCTATTAGGGCATTGTCTTGAGTGAAGGACGGTTTTATAGTTATAGTGTGGTATGATATTTTACCATGTTGAGTCACCATCAGCCAAATGGACCTTGTAGGTGCTTCACCAACTCGAAATTCAATTTACTTTCTTCTCAGACACACATGATATATTCTCCAGAATTAATCATATATTAAGAAACAAGGCAAGCATTAATCAATTTGAAAATTTTAAATACTATATTTTCTCATACCACAAAGCCATAAAACTACAAATTAACAACAGGATGATAAGATTAAAAGTAGACCAAAATCTTCTCATTTGGAAGCTGAATAATATATTGTTTGAACGCTAATGAATAGTAGAAGAAATAAAAATGTCAAATAAAATAAGTTCTTGAAACAAATTAAAATAAAAATATAGCATAGCAAATCCACTGGTATAGTGTTAAGAGAGGCTTCAGGAGGTAATCCATATAGAAAAACACATATAAAAAGAGGAAAGGGTCAAAATTAATGCAGAAAGCTGAAGCAGGATCCACATCTCACACTGTACACAAAAATTAACTCAAGGTGGATCAAAAAACTAGGAGTACAGCCCAAAGCCATAAAATTCATAAAAAAATTGGGACAAGATTAAAAAGCCTAGTCTATGGTATAACGAGACTGACAAATACAGCCATAAAAGCAGAATCTGCAGAGAATAAAATTGATAATTGGGACCTTCTAAAGATTACATCCTTGTGCTTCAAAAGCTTTTCCCAACAAGGTGAAAAGAAAACTTACAGACTAGAAGCAAACATTTGTCAGTACTAGCTCAGACAAGAATATCATTACAAAAGTTTACAGAATACTCCTGGTCTTCCACAAGAAAAAAAATGATAACCCAATATCAAAATGGGTTAAAGGCATGGAAAGAATTTTCGCAGAGGAAGATATTTGCATGGTCAACAGAAACATGAAGAAATGCTCTAAATCACTGCCAATAAGAGAGAAGCAAATAGAAACTAAAATGGGGTACTGCTCATTTCAGTAGCAGTGGCAAAGTTTATCAGGGCAGCAAGTAATAAATATTGGAGAGGAAGTGGAGAGATAGGAACTCTTATACATCATTGATGGGATTACAAAATGGTACAACTCTAGAAGGTAGTTTGACTCTTCCTCTAAAAGCTAAATATAGAAATTCCATACAAATCAGCTAATCCACTGCTTGGAATATATCCTGAGGAAGTTAGAACTGAGGCACAAGTAGAAACTTATAAACTTATACACTAATGCTTATAGCAGTATTAGTCACCATTGCAAGAACATGGAAACAACCTAGATGTCCAACCACAATCGAATAGATTAAGAAACTATACTCCATTCACACAATGGAATAATATGCAGCATGCAGGAGCAATGATTTTGTAAAATATTACCTGACTTGGGAAAGACTGGAGAGCAGTTTGATGAGTGAACTTATTCAGTCCCATAAGGACAAAATTATATAAAACTATTACTGTAAAATGAGTATGAGGATCCAAGGGTGTGAGGTAGTGAAGGTGGAAGCAGAGGAGTGAGGAAATGCAAGGGCAAAGAGATGGTTTAATCTTGTGGCTATACAATTTATT
>NW_006400101.1:199747-201294 GCF_000299155.1 Elephantulus edwardii | reverse complement strand
GTTTCAAAGGTATATATAATTAGGTATTATTGTCATGACAGGAGTCCAGAACGAAGGCTGCATACTGGAGTGGACTTGGGAGGGATTGTATAACAGTGAAAAAATTTTTCTTTTACTTTTCAAAGAGAAAAATTAACTGGAGGGGAGGGGTGGGCAGGGAGAAAAGTGCAACAATGTATGGAAACCGAAATCTCTGTAAATTTTCATTAAAATTAATAATGATAATAAAAAATAGAAAATAAGAAGACACTCCCAGACTCATTTTATGAAGCAAACATAACCCTAATAACCAAAATGAGGCAAAGATATTATCAAGAAAGAATAATAAAAAATAGAAAATAAAGAGACACTCCCAGACTCATTTTATGAAGCAAACATAACCCTAATAACCAAAATGAGGCAAAGATATTATCAAGAAAGAATACTACAGAGCAATATTTCACATGAACACAAAAGCAATGATTTTAAACAAAATCCTGGGATATAGAGTAAAAATGTATTTAAAAAAAGAAAGAAAACAAAAAGATATATGATCCTTTAAAATAATGTACCAAAGACCTTAGACACAACCCGAAACACCTTCCTGATGAAAACACTCAGCAAAATAGGAATAAAACAGAATTTCCTCAAAGTATTGAAAAATATGGATGCAAAACCAAGGACCAATACCATTCTCAATGAGGAAAAACCAAAGATATTACTCTAATCAGCAGGGACCAGACAAGCAAGGATGCCCACTATCACCATTTCTATTCAGCATTGTAATAGTAGTCCAAGTTAAAGCAGTAAGATAAGAAAATGTAGACAATGTGATACTGAACTCAGAAAATCCCAAATACATAGTAAAAATACTGTTAGACCTAATAGATTAATTTAGTAGAGTGGCAGGGTACAAGATCAATATACAGAAAATAGTGTGGTTTCTCTACAACAACAAAGAAATCACGGAAATTGAGAAGGTAATATCATTTACAATAGCCAAGACCAACATTAAATACTTAGACTTACATCTAACTAGAGGGACAAAAGACCTTTATAAGGAAAACTACAAAATACTACTGAGAAACAATAAAACAGCTAACTTATTACAAAAATATTTCTTATTCATGGATAGGATGACTCAATATAGTGAAAATGAAAATCCTATTAAAAGTAATTTCCATGCCAAATGCAATTCCAGAGAGATAAGAAATTCTTTTTTCAAAGTAATAGAAAAGGCAAATGTCATGTATATTTGGAAAGGAAAAAGACCCCAAATAAGCAAAGATAAAGCTCTTCTAAAAAATAAAAATAAAGATATCAATAACTCAGTCATAGTAAGTAAAACTGCATGGTATTGCTTCAATGACAGACACCTAGACCAGGGGTATAGACTTGATATCCCAGAAATTAACTCATCTATTGTTTGTTGTTATGTGCTTTGAGTCATTTGTGACTCATAGCGACCCTATGTACAAGAGCCCTAAACGCCGTTCTATCCTGTGCCAAGCTCACCATCTCAAACACACTCATTCCCACCACTCCACTCAGAATCAATCCATCTCATC
>NW_006400101.1:189754-199607 GCF_000299155.1 Elephantulus edwardii | reverse complement strand
ACCCTCTCCAGGACAAACCTGTTTGTTCTCCTAGCAGTCCATGGTATAGTCAACACTCTTCTCCAGCACCACAACTCAAAGGCATCAATTCTCTTTCTATCATCCCTATTAACTGTCCAACTCTCTGATGCATAGCACGTAATTGCAAAGACTATAGCCTGGATCAGGCGCATCTTAGTCTCCAGCCTGACATCTTTTGCACTATAGTACTCTTGAGAGGTCCCTCACAACTGACTCCCAATGCAATTAATCTCCTGATTTCCTGGCTGCTGTTACCAAGAGTGTTGACTGTGGAATCAAGAAAACGACACTGCTGCCAATAGGCCCAATGGTGAGAATCTTTGTTTTCTTGAAATTGAGCTTCAATCCATATTGAAGACTGCAGTCCTTGACCTTCTGCAGCAAGTGCTTCAGGTCCTCTTTAGTTTCAGCAAGCAGGGCTGTGTCATTAGCATAAGGCAGGTTGTTGATGATTCTACCTGTGGTCAATTGGTGGGTGTTTGACAAGGAATCAAAACTTGTCAAATGAGCAAATGACAACCTAACCTCTTCAATAAATGGTACTAGCAAAACTGGACATTACCTTCAGAAAACTTAAATAAGATTCACATTTCACCCCATACTAAAAAAATCAACACAAAATAGATAAGAGACCTAGAAGTAAGCTCAAAACAACAGGATAATATGAGACAGAATGGGACCAAATTTAGACGCTTTAGCCTATGGCATAATTTGTTGTTGTTGTTGTTGATTGCCATCAAGTCAGGAATGACTCATAGTGACCATATGAACGAAAGACCTGAAGTCTTTCTGTAACTATTGTGGTTTCTCAAAGTTCATAGAGTTTCCAACAGCATGTCGTTTAGGAAGTGGATGCCAATCTTGTTTCCAAATATTTTTGATGAGAGCTCCACAAAACAGTGTCCACTATGGGTAACCATTATGGCATATGGCATCCCAATTGCACAGAGTTCAGCATCATAGCCACTCCAGATAACCTCAGTACAGCAAACTGACAGATTGGTGCTGCACCACTGAAAAAAATGTTCCTCTAAAATTATAATTACACTAGGCCCAAGGACCTAAAAGAGTTTTGAATACAAAGGTCCTTTAGGAGATGTTGTTGACTCTAAATAAGAGGTTTAAATAAAAAATAACCAATCATTCCACATAACCCAGAGCCAAAACAAGATAGCCCACCTTTCAAAGTAGAACTGCTTCCTCCAGTTTTCCTTTCATTTGTGTATGCTGCTAACTGTGGTTAAGTCCAGTACAACTCAAAGTTACTCTATGGGGTGGGGGAGACCTAAACCCTGGTAACCTAAAACAAATCAGCAAAACATATAAAAAGACTCTTCCAAAGAAAGACATATGGATAGTTAAGAGTAACTTGAGAAAATACTCAAAATCACTTACCATCAGAGAGATGTAAAGCAAATCCACAATGAGATACCATCTCAACCCAGTAGTATTAACAGAATTTAATAAGATAGCAAGCAATAAATGTTGGAGAGGATGTAGAGAAATTGTAACTTTCATGTACTACTGGTGGGACCGTAAAATGGTAAAACCACTCTGCAAGGCAGTTTGGTATTTCCTCAAAAAGCTGAACGTAGACATCACATATGACCCTGTTATCCACTGCTAGGCATATACCCTGAGGAAATAAAAATTAAGACACGAATTGTATATGTACAACTGTCTACATCTCTGTTCATAGCAGAATTATTAATAGTAGGAAAAGTGAAAATAATTAAAATCCTCATCAATACATTAACAGAATGAAAAAGTGTACATTAACACAGTGGAATATGCAGCATTTCGGACTTCTCCAAAGTGCTGAAAATCAATGATGCCAGTCTAGAGACAAAGGTGTGCCTAATCCAGGCCATGGGCTCTCTATTACTTGTTATGCTTCTGAGTCCTAGACAATGACCCAGGATGACAGAAGAAGAATAGATACCTTGGAGTTGTGGTGCTGGAGAAGAGTCTTGAATATGCCATGAATTGCCAAGAAAACAAATATGTCTGTCTTAGAGAAGGTGAAACCAAGTGTCTCCTTGGAGGCTAGGATTTTGAAGTTCCATCTAAAATATTTTGGGCGTGTGGCCAGGAGAGACTGGTCCTTGGAAAAGGACATCATGCTCAAAAGGATGAATGGACAGTGCAGGAGAGGAAGACCCCTGATAAGATAGATTGATACAGTATTTGGGACAACGGGGTTTGGTGTGTTAGAATTAGTGAAACTGGCTCAGGACAGAGAAGGTTTCATAGCTGCTGTATATAAAGTTGCTATAGTCTCAGATCTGATCTGAGGAATACATGGTATACCAATTGACATATTTCAGCTAACAAATGCTGCCGTGGATGTGCTCACCAAGTTGTGCCAAGAAATTTGGAGAACAACCACATGGCCAACTGACTGGAAGAGATCTACATTTGTTCCCATTCCAAAGAAAGGTGGCCCAACAGAGTGTGGAAAGTATAGAACAATATTGTTGATTTCACATGAAAATTAAGATTCTGCTGAAGATTATCCAAAATCGAGTGGAAGAGCACATCAGCAGAGAACTGCCAGAAGTCCAGGCATGGTTTAGAAGGGGTCATTGTACTAGGGATATTGTAGCTAATGTTAGATGAATCTTGGCTGAAAGCAGGGAATTCCAGAGGAATGTCTACCTGTGTTTCATTGATTATGCAAAGGCATTTGACTGTGGCTGAATCTAGAAGAATGGAAATCCCAGAACACTTGATCATGCCAATGTGAAACCTATACTTGAACTAAGAGGCAGTCATCGGGACAAAGCAAGGAAACACTGCATGTTTCAAAATTGGGAAGGGTGCACGCCAGGGATGTGTTGTGTCTCCATACCTTTCCAACCTGTATGCAGAACAGACCATCCAGGAGGCTGGGTTCTATGAGGAGATATGTGGCATCAGAATTTGTGGAAGATCTATCAACAATCTGCATTATGCAGATGACACAACCCTGCTTGCTGAAACTAAGGAGGACCTGATGGGCTTGCTGCAGAGGGTCAAGGACTGCAGCCTTCAATATGGATTGAGGCTCAACATCAAGAAGACAAAGATTCTCACCACTGGACCAATTGGCAGCATCAGGACGGATGGTGAAGAGATTGTTAACAGCTTTAGTTTGCTTGGCACCACGGTCAACACTCTTAGCACCAGCAGGCAGGAAATTAAAAAACATATTGCAATGGGAAGAAGAGAATTGAATATACTGCCAACAAAACAAACAGATTCATGCTAGAGAGGGTTAAACCAGGCTGCTCCTTGGAGGCAAGGACTCTGGGGCTTCTTCTGACAGACTTTGGACATGTTGTAAGGAGGGACAGGTCCTTGGAGCGGGACATCATGCTTGGGAGGGTGGAGGGACAGCACAGGAGGGGAAGACCCTTTATGAGGTGAATTGATTCAGTGACTGGGGTAAGGTAGTGCGATTGGCACAGGACAGAGCAGGGTTTAGGGCTGTTGTTGTACTTACGGTCTCTGTGAGTCACAAGCAACTCGACGTCACATAACAATAACAACAAAAAGAAGGATTGACCATTAACTTCCAAAACATAACAGGCCTTCAAAAACCCTGTGTAAGGAAGAGCGCACTTAAACTAACAGATATGGCAACTGAAGCTGAACCTCAAATTTGGAAACACAAAAGGGGAGGAACAGTTGTAAGAAGAAATTAAAGATTAGTCTGTGGAATGTGAGAAGCATGAATGTAGGAAAACGACATTGTAAAGAAAGAAATGGAATACATGAGTATTGACAAATTAGGTATTAGTGAAATGAGATGGATTGGCATGGGACATTTTAAATCCAGCAATCATATGATCTACTATGCTGGAGATAAAAAGGTGAGAAAAAATGGGGACACTTACATAGTTAAAAAGACCATTTCTAGATTCATCTTGAAATATAATATTGTGAGTGACAGGATAATATTCATATGTATACAAGGAAAGAACTCTTAATAGTGCTATCATTTAAATTTATGTGCCAACAACCAGAGCAAAAGAGAGGAAATAGATTATTCCTATCAACTGCTGAAGTCAGAAATCAATTGAACATGTAACCAAGATATATTAATAATAAAGGATGATTGGATTGCAAAAGTTGTGAACCAGGAAGAAGGATAAGTAGTAGAAAAATACGGAGTTGGTGACAGAAATAAGGTTGGGGATAGATAGAATGATAGAACTCTGTGCAACCAATGGTTTATTAATAGTTAATACTTTTTATAAGAAACAAACACAGGCTATACTCATGGATTTCACCTGATATGATGCTCAGGAATTAGAACAATTACATCCGTGGAAGAAATGCTTAGAGAAGTTCAATATAAATAGTGAAACTATGCCAGGTGCTGGTTGTGCAACATACCATCAAAAGCTCACATGTGAGTTCAAATGAAAGTTAAAGTAAGTTAAACCATATTTTCAGGAATAAAAGTTTGATCTTAAGTCATTAATTTAAAAACCAGCTCAGGAAAAAGTTTGAGGCCTTGAATACTAATGAACGAAGACCAGATAAGTTGTGGGAAGATATAAAAAATATTGTTCATGAAGAATGCAAAAAAGTCATTACAAAAAAGAAAGAAGACAAAAATGGATGTCAGAAAGACTCTGAATATTGTACCAGAGTGCTGAGAAGCCAAAGCAAAGGGATAAAAAAATCAAGAAGTTAAGGAGCTATAAAATAGAAGATTTCAAAGGGCTGATCGAGAAGACAAGGCAAAATATTATAATAAAATGTGCAAGGAGTTAGAGTTAGAAAGGAAAATGGGCTGAATTTGCTCAGCCATTTCTTAAGCTGAAGGAACTAAAGAACAAATTCAAACCATGGGTTGCAATGCTTTGCTATGGGCAGAATATTGAATAATTCACAAAGCATCAAAAGAAGATGGAAGGTGAATATAGTCTTGTACCAAAAATATTGGCTGATACAGAAGAATTTCAAGAAACAAAATATGATTAAGTGGCAATGGAGATGAAGGAGGAAGTTCAGGCTGCTCTGAAGGATTTGGAAAAATATAAAGCCTCAGAAATTGAACAACAGTTGATGTATTTCAACACAGAGATGCTGCCCTCGATATGCTCAACAAATTGTGCCAAGAAATCTGGGGACAACTAGTTGGCTAACTGACTGGAAGATATCTATATTCCCATTCCAAAAACAGGTGACCTGACAGAGAGTGGAAATTATTAAACAATATCACTAATATCACACACTAGCAAAATCTTGTTGAAGATTATCCAGAAATGGTTAGAATAGTACATTGACAGAAAGCTACCATAAATACAATCTGGGCTTAGAAGAGGTCATGAACTAGAGACAATATTGCCAATATCAGATGGATCTTGGCAGAAAGCAGGGCGTACCAGAAGAAGGTCTATCTGTGTTTTTGTTCATTGACTATACAAAGGCATTTGACTTGTGGATCACAACAAATTTTGGCTAACCTTGATGAAAATGAGAATCTCAGAACACTTGATTGTGCTTATGTGCAACCTGTACTTGGAACAAGAAGCAGTTCTCAGAACAGCAAGAAAATACTGCATGGTTCAAAATCAGGAAATGATTGTCTCAGGGATGAATCCTCTTCCCATACCTTTTCAATCTGTATGCAAAACAGGTCATTTGGGAAGCAGGCCTTTATGAGTAGGAATGTGGTATCAAGATCGAGGGTAGACTCATCAACAGTATACAACAATATACAATATACATATGACACAACCTTGCTTGCTGAAACTGAAGAAGACTAAAGCGCTTGCTGAAGAAGGTCAAGGATGGTCAATATAGTCTTCAATATAGATTGAAGATCAACATCAAGAACACAAAGATCATCAATACTGGGCCAACTGGCAGAACTGTGATAGATGGAGAAAAGATTGAGGTTGTTATCAATTATAGCTTGCTAGGCTCCACAGTCAATACTCTTAACACCAGCAGTCAGGAAATCAAAAGACAATTTGCACTGAGAAAATCTACTGTCAGGAATTTCTCCAGAGTGCTGAAAAGCAAAGATATCAGTCTAGAGGCAAAGTTACACCTAATCCAGACCATGGTCTTCTCAATTAATTGTGAATGCTTCAAAAAGTTAGACAATGACCAAGGATGACAGAAGAAGTATCAATGCCTTTGAGTTGTGGTGCTGGAGAAGAATCTTGAACATACCATGAACTTCCAAGAAAACAAGTACGTTTGTCTTGGAGAGGATGAAACCAAGTCTCTCCTTGGAAGCTAGGCTTTTGAAGCTCAGTTTCACAAAATTTAGGGACATGGCCAGGAGAGACTGGTCCTTGTATAAGGATATCGTGCTTGTATGGGTGGAGAGACGGCACATGAAAAGAAGCCCCCAGAAGAGATGTATTGATACAGTAACTGGGGCAATAAGGGTTGGTGTGTCAGAACTAATAAGAACTGCTTCAGGACAGAGAAATGTTCAGAGCTGTTGTACATAGGGTGACTATAGGCTGCAGGCAACTCAACAACACATAGCAACAACAACATATATTTGTTGTTTTTATTTAAGCCTATTGTTTGTGTCAAAAAGACTTCATAGAAGGCCTTTGTATTTAAAGGTCATTTGTTATTTTCTTTTCAAGGGACATTCTTCAAGTGGTATAGCACTCTTTTATCAATTTGCTCTACTGAGGTTAGCTGGGGTTGCTATCATGCTGAACCCTGTATCATTAGGGTGTCAAGTGTCATCATGGTTATCCATGGTGGACAATGTTTGGCAAAGCTCCCAGTTTAAGATAGTTTAGAAGCAGTAGTGGCATCCACTTTCTAAAAAACATGCCTCTGGAAACTTTACGAACTTTGAGAAATGATAATAGCTATAGAAAAGCTTCAGGTTTTTCATTCATAGTGTTGCTATGAGTCGTGCTTGACTCAGTGACAATCAACAACAACAATACCTTATCATGTGAGTCTAGAGGCTAAGGTGTCCAGGCCATGGTCTTTTCCATTACTTGCTATGTATAAGAGAAATGGATGATGACTAAGGATGATAGAAGAATTTATACCTTTGAGTTACGGTGCTGGAGAAGAATATTGAATACACTATGGACTGCTAAAAGAATAAACAGTTTCATCTTGGAGAGGGTGAAATCAAGCTACTCGGTGGAAGCAAAGATTTTTAAGCTCTATTTGACATACTTTGGACATTTTGTAAGGAGAAACAGTCCTTGGAGAAGGACATCATGCATGGAAGGGTAGAGAGTGACAGCACAAGAGAGGAAGACACTTCTTGAAATCAATTGACTCAGTGACTCAGGTAATGGGAGTAGGTGTGTCAGAGATGATGAAATTGGCTCAGGATAAAGCAGAGTTTAGAGCTATTTTAGCCTATAGTCCCTATCAGTAAAATTAGACTTGACTTCACATAACAATAACAAAAACACCTAATATTCATAGGTTTGCTTTGATGAGAAAACCTTGAAATTGAGTAGGACCAGAAGAGTTTGCCGAAAAGGCTAAGGACTGCAATATCCAGAATGTATAAAAGCTCATCAAGAAGATAAAATTTCTTACCCTTGGGCCAATTGGCAGCATCAGGATAGAAGGAGAGGAGATTATGATTGTTAATAATTTCACCTTGCTTGGTTCCACAACCAACACTCTTAGCACCAGCAGACAGGAAATCAAAAGACAAACTGAATTAGGGAAATATGCTGTCAGGGACCTCTCTAAAGTACTAAGGAGCAATAATGTCAGTCTAGCATCCAAGATGAACCTAATCCAGGCTATAGTCTTCAGAATTGCTTTATATGCATCAAATAGCTGGACAATGACTAAGGATGATAGACAAAGAATTGACGCCTTTGAATTATAGTGTTGGAGAAGGGTATTGAACATGCCATAGACTGCCAAGATAATATACATATCTATCCTAGGGAGGGTGAAACTTTGTTGAAGTTGCCAGTAGGGACGAGTTTTTGGAAAAGGACATCACGCTTCGAAGGGTGGACAATATAAGAGAGGAAGCCCCTGGATGAGATGGATTGACACAGTAACTGGGGTAATGGTGTTTTGGAGACAATGAGACCTTCTCAGGATAGGGAAGGGTTCAGAGCTTTTGTGCACTGGGACAATATGAGTCACAGACCACCAGATGGCACATAGCATCAACAACAACAACAACATATGTGATTCTCCATTGGGTTTTTAGGGGGTTGTAAATATTCTGGCCGTAGATTGTTCATCTTTACGAAGTATAACAGCTAACGGTTTTGTACCACGAGAGAAAATGGGTACTTTCTAGTCATTGGATTTGCCACACAACTCCATCTGGACTATGCCGTGGCAGCAGAAAAGAATCAATAGTTTGCATCAAGTTAGAAACCATTACCTTCCTCCACTAAAAACAAGACAAAACACACAAGAAAAACAAAAACAAAACAAAACAAAAAACAAACCCAAACCAAACTCCAAAACACTTCTATGGAATCAATTTTCTCTCAGCAACTCTCTATTGGATTTCTGAGGCTATGGGAGGAAACTTTTCCTTTAGAAAAATCTGGTAGATTCTAACCTCCAATCTTTTGGTTAACAATCCATTATATAAAACACACCCCATATATCATGGCTTATTTAGTCCCTTAAGAAGGAAAACAAAGAAAAAGCAAAAAAATGGAGATCTGCTTGTATTACAGTAAATACATCTAATTTTGACGGCCTATTTAGTTGTTTACTGATCTTTGGACTCCTAAAATGTTGAATTTCCCCCCTATTCTTTTTCATTTAGTACATCAGACCTTGACATTATCAGTGCATTTTACAGTCTTAATTTTTATTGGATTTTTTGTTTATTTTTAAAATATATTCCTTTTCTCTTTGATTGAGAATGTTAGTCTATATGTAATTGGTCTTCCTTTGCTGGAATTAGAATTTCCATTTCTCCTCTATGACATCTACTATTTTGTATATATTGAGCTAGTTTAATCACATTTATGAATTACCATCATTAAGTAACCAGGGTTAAGAATTTCTGTGGAATGTTGATTGACTCTTTGGTTAATGAATTCTGGAATTAGGCAAATTTAAAGCAAGTTTAATATGAGAATTTGGTTTCTAATATTTGCACATTTTACACTTAAGGATACAATTTTAGTATTCACTCTGACACCACATATGTGGCATTTTGCAAATCACTTTTACCTCTCCAGGTCTAAGTTTTCTCAAATGAAGGAAATTAGTTTGACCAGACGATCTTTAAAAGTCCTTTCATATCTAAAATTCTGTGATTTAATAAGAATAAATTAAACTTGAATCTTTGATGATTAAAGTTTAATTTGAATCTTGAAATCCATGAGATTTTTGTAGTGTCTAAATTTAGAAAGAATAATATTCTTTTTCATCCACTGTGCTAGAAAATGTCCCATGTGACCTGAACAACTTTCAATGCAATAATTACTTTTTACATATTTAATTACCCCCTGCAACTTTATATTGTTAAGGTATTCTTGCTTCTTCATACCTTGCTCAATAATAAAACTAAGAACAGAATTCCATTTTAATAACAAATAAGATTAAAGTAATACATGCAATGAAATATATCATTGAATTATTTTTTTAAAATATTTCTTTGAGTGATATAGGTTTATTTGACTTTTTAAATTTTTTTTTACTTCTTTGGACCATATTGCATGTTAATATATTTAATACATGTGTTGTGTAAAAAACTAAGCAAACAATACCTTTCTTTTTATTTTAAAGGGTTGCTTGAGCTGTATTTTTTTAAACTATATTTTACAATTATCCTCAATGAGATAGACTACACAATGACTGCAACGATGGGCTAAAAAATAATAAACATTGTAAAAATGGT
>NW_006400101.1:187612-188955 GCF_000299155.1 Elephantulus edwardii | reverse complement strand
AATAATATTATTTGATAGTTTCCATATTTATTCATTGTAAGTACCATTTTAAAAGACACAAACATTATTTTTACACATGGATATCACTTGAAGAGTTGCATAGGAATTAGATTGACTACATTTGTAGAAGTAATCAATAAAGAAGTTCAATATTGGCAGTCAAAACTAGGTTAGGGTAGACTGTGTGTCAGACTACCAATTACTCATATACAAGTTCCAATTGAGGCTGATGAAAATAATAACACAAGAACTAAGATATGATTTTGAATCTATTCTATTTTAATTTCAAGATCATCTTAGAAAAAGGTTTGAGGCATCAAACACTAATGACCGAAGACCAGGTGAGTTGTGGGATGATACCAAGGTTATCATTCATGAAGAGAGAAAAAGGTCATTACAAAGACAGAGGAGAGAAAAAATCAAAGTGGATGTCAAAAGTTATTGTGAGGAACTGCAACTACAATCCCAGAGGTGCACGGTTCGAATCCACCAGATGCTCTGGCGGGGAAGGAGGGAAAATCTCCTCCTGTACCTGTCAGATCTGATTTGACGATACACTCACACAAAAAAATAATAAAAAAAAGTTATTGTTGTTGTAAGGTGCTGTCGAGTCACTTGCAATTCCCAGCGACCCTATGTACAACAGCTCTAAACTTTGCTCTGTCCTGTGCCAATCTCATTGTCTCCAACACACTCATCCTAATTGCCCCAGTCACCGAATCAATCCACCACCCCTTAGAACCTTCCCTTCCTGGGCCTGCCCTACACCCTCCCAAGCACGATGTCTTTCTCCAAGGACCAGTCTCTCCTTACAACATGATGAAAGTATGTCAGACGAAGTCTCAGAATCCTTGCCTCCAAGGAGCAGCCCGGTTTAACCCTCTCCAGGATGAATCTGTTTGTTTTCTTAGCAGTCCATGATACCCTCAGTACTCTTCTCAAACACCAAAGCTCAAAAGCATCAATTCTCCTTCTATCCTCCCTGGTCATTGTTCAGCTCTCTGATGCATAACAAGTGATTGCAAAAACCATGGCCTGTACCAGACGCACCTTAGTCTCCAGAGACACACCGTTGTGCTTCAGTACTTTAGAGAGGTCCCTAACAGCAGACTTACCCGTTGCAATACATCAAAAGAGACTCTCTTTTTTTTTTTTCTCCTTTCAGCTGGTGCATTTATTTTTTTTTCTATAATTATATTTTATTAATTTTCATAAACATTTACAGAGATTTTGGGCTTCCACTCATTCATTGTTGCACTATTCTCTTTACCCTCCTCCCAGTTTGTTCTTGTCCAAATGCCACAGTGCTTGTCAAAGCCAGTTCTGATTAATCTTCTTTGTCA
>NW_006400101.1:176956-186552 GCF_000299155.1 Elephantulus edwardii | reverse complement strand
ACAATATTATGCTTTACTGAGCTTTATGTTCCTGAGTCCATGATAACTCAGCTTACTTACTATTTCCTCTGCACAAAACCAGAGCCTGGGCATCCATGAGAAGTCAGAAATAATAATGACTTCTGAATATGATGAAATCTCAACTGCAAATGTAAAGTACTTTGTGTAACCCCCATTTTCCAATCTCTGTGTATAAATACAATCTTTACTTCCCCTGGGGTCGGTTTAGGCACAGTTTAGGCACTAGCTGATCATCACTAGCCGCTCACAATAAAAACTTTGGCTGAGTGTTTAGAATCTTCCATTTTCTGCCCTAAGAACAGCATGGGACATTTTTTTAAAATTTCTACTAGTTTATTTACAAAATTAGAATAAATTATTTTCAAGAAAAAATTCTTTCCATTTCCCTCACCCTCCCACTAATCAAATTGTACACCACCATGATTAATCCTCCCTGCCCCTGCACATCCTCATCCCTATGCTTTCAACCTCTCCCACCCCTCTTGGATCCTTATACTCATTCTACCATCATGGTTTTGTACAATATTTATCTTTGTGGGACTGAGTTAGTTCACACAGCATAATGCTATCCAGTCCCTCCCAAGTTAGGAAATAATTTACAAAATTATTACTCTTGCATGCTGCATAGTATTCCATTGTGTGAATGTACCATCATTTCTCAATCTGTTTGTGGTTGGACATTTGGGCTGTATTCATGTTCTTGCAGTGGTGAATAAAGCTGCTATGAACATTGGTGTACAAATCTCAGTCTGTGTCTCAGTTCTCATTTTCTTAGAGTAGTGGAATAACTGGGTCATATGGAATTTCTATGTTCCGCTTTTTGAGGAAACATCAAACTGCCTTCCAGAATGGTTGCAACATTTTACAATCCAACCAACAATGCATAAGAGTTCCTTTCTTACCACATCCTCACCAATATCTATTACCTGCTGTGCTGTTAAACTTTGTCACTGCTGCTGGTGTGAGATGGCACCTCTTCATTGTGCTTTTTATTTGCATCTCATTTATTGCCAGTGATTTGAAGTATTTCTTCATATGTCTGTTTGCCATTGTAATATCCTCCTCTGTGAAAATTCTTTTCATGTATTTTGCAAGTTTTTAATTGGGTTATCAATCTTTTTCTTGTGGAGGCCCAGGGGTATTCTGTATGCTTTTGTTCTAGGACCCTTGTCTGAGATGATATTACCAAATGTTTGTTCCCACTCTGTAGATTTTCTTTTCACTCTAGTGGAAAAAGTTTTTGATGCATACATGGATTTAATCTTTAGAGGGTCCCATGCATCAGTTTTATCGTGTTCAGATTGTGCAACTCTGGTTGTATTTGGTAGTCTCTTTATACCTTGGACTAGCACTTCTAACTCTGATCCCAGTTTGTCTCTTACGAACGTTATGGTTTTGGTCTGTTGGAGGCATAGCACTCCCTTACTTGAAAATCTTCTACACAGCGGTAGTATCCAAAAGAGTGTGGACCTGGTACAATGACAGGTACATACGCCAATGTAACAGTATTGAGAACCAAGAAAGAGACCCAGCTTTCTATGGTCAATTGGTATTCAACAAGGAAATGAAAGCTAGCAAATGGGGAAATCATAACCTCTTCAACCAACAGTGCTGGCAAAACTGGACTTCCACCTGCAGAAAGCTGAAAGAGAATCCATATCTCATACCATACACAAAAATCTACTCAAGGTGGAACATCTTAAGTTCTGGTCAGCTCATTTCAAGCCATCTAAAGTTAGGTCCAAATAGGCATCAGGTGCAAATTCAGGAGTCTAGACTTTTTCCTGTGTTCCATAATATTGGTCCCTTCTCTCGACCTTAGTCCCCACATGGGGTCAAGTCAACAACCTTGGAATCCTCATGATTCCCTCTCTTCTTAAAGCAAACAACCGTTTTGTACTTATCCATGTGCGTGTTAGGTCAACAGTGCTGATGATGTCCAAACACAGCCTGGGTCTTCGCTTGTTTTGTAATTATACTCTAATGGATCCAGGTTGTCACCACAAATGAGCACACTCTGCAGCTACTTTTAACTTCAAGTTCAAGAAAGGCAATATTATGAGTATTAATCTTATTTTGACTCAGAAGTCAAATTGCTTGTTCCAGGTTGAAAAGTTAAAGATCCTTCCTTCCTTCCTTCCTTCCTTCCTTCCTTCCTTCCTTCCTTCCCTTCTTTCCTTTCCTTCCTTTCTTTCCTTTCCTTCTTTCCTCTTCCTTCTTCCTTCTCTCATCTCTCTTCTCTCTTCCCTTCTCTCCTCTCTTCTCTCTCCTCTCTCTCTCTCTCTCTCTGTAAATCTCCTCAGCATGATGGGTGGGGCTTAATCATCCTCCAGGTTAATACCATGACCTTTAGTTCTACTCATTTCAACAAGCATTTCCAGGGCAAATATTCTATTAGTATATCTGATTAGCAATATCCCCAGGTCTGATTATTGTTGTTGTTGTTATTAGATGCCATAAAGCCCATTATGGCTCATAGTGACCTTATGAACAAAAGAGGTTACCCTAGTCTTGTCCTGAGCTATCCTCACACTTCCTGACCCACAAGAGCCCATTGCAGCAGTCATCGTGTCAATCTATCTGGTTGAGGGTCTTCCTCTCCTTCACCAACCCTTCGCTCTTCCCAATATCATGTCCTTCTCTAAGGAATAGCACGTCCTCGCAATATTTCCAAAGTATGTGAGACGAAGCCTTCCCATTCTTGCCTCCAAAGAGCACTCTGGCTACACCATATCCAAATCATATATATTCATTTTCTCAGCCATCCATGAGATGTTCAGTGTTCTTCCAATATCACAGCTCAAAGGCATCAATTATTTTTCTGTCTTCTTTATTCACTGTCCAGTTCTCTGATGCATAACTAGTAAACAGAAAGACCACGGCCAGAATCAGATGTACTTTAGTCCTCTAAATGACATCACTACTCCTCTATAATTTAGAAAGGTCCATAACTGCAGATTTTTCCACTGCAATATGTCTCCTTATTTCCTGACTGCTCATACCAAGGGTATTAATTGTGAGTCCAAGAAGGTGAAACTGTTGACAGCTTCAATCTAATCTCCATCCATTATGGCACTGTCTATTGGTGCAGTGGTAAAACATGTTTGTTTTCATTGTATTGAGACATAATCCTTGCTAAAGGCTGCATTCCTTGAATTTCTGCAACAACTGCTTCAAATTCTCCTCACTTTTAGCTTGCAAGGTTGTGTCATCTGCATACTGTTGTTGTTGTTGTTGTTGTTGTTATGTGCCATGGAGTGACTTGCGACTCATAGTGACCATATGTACAACAGCTCTAAACTCCGCTCCATCCTGTGCCAACCTCGCCGTCTCCAACACACTCATTTCCACCACCCCAATCACAGAATCGATCTATCTCATCAAGAGTCTTCCTCATGTGCATCATCCTTCCATTCTCCCAAACATGATGTCCCTCTCTAAGGACTAGTCCCTCCTTGCAATATGCCCAAAGTATGTCAGCCGAAGCTTCTTCTGACTCCAAGGAGCACTCTGGCCTCACCCTCTCCTGGACAAACCTGTTTGTTCTCCTAGCAATCCCTGGTATATTCAACACTCTTCTCAAGCACCACAACTCAAAGGCATCAATTCTCTTTATATCATCCCTAGTCACTGACCAACTCTCCAATGCTTAGCACATAATAGCGACGTCTATAGCCTGAATCAGGCGCACCTTCGTCTCCAGCCTGACGTCGTTGCTCTTCAGTACTCTTGAGAGGTCCCTCACAGCTGACTTTTGCAATGCAATTTGTCTCTTGATTTCCTGGTTGCTGTTACCAAGAGTGTTGACTGTGGAACCAAGTAAATTAAAACTGTTAACTATCTCAGTCTCTTCACCATCTATACTGATGCTGCCAATTGACCCAGTGGTTAGAATCTTTGTTTTCTTGATGTTGAGCTTCAACCCATATGGAAGGTTGCAGTCCTTGACCTTCTGAAACAAGCTCTTCAGATCCTCCTCTGTTTCAGCAAACAAGCAGGGTTGTGTCATCTGCATAACACAGCTTGTTGATGACTCTTCCACGAATCCTGATGCCACATTCCTCCTTATACAGTCCAGTGTCTTGGATTATCTGTTCTGCATGCAGATTGAAAGGGTGGTTGTTGTTGTTATATGCCATTAAGTCACTTGTGACTCATAGCGACCCTATATACAACAGCCCTTAACCCTGCTCTAACCTGTGCCAATCACACTGCCTCTGACACCCACATCCCAATTATCCCAGTTACTGAATCAATCCACCTTATAGAGGGTCTTCCCCTCCTACACTGTCGCTCCACCCTCCCAAGCATGATGTCCCTCTCCAAGGAACTGTCCCTCCTTACAATATGTCCAAAATGTGTCAGATGAAGCCCCAGAATCCTTGCCTCCAAGGAAGAGCCTGGTTTAACCCTCCCCAGGTTGAATCTGTCTGTTTTCTTAGCAGAAAACAGAAAAAGTATATTCAGTACTTTTCTCTAGCACCACAGCTCAAAGGCATCAATTCTTCTTCTATCCTCCCTAGTCATTGTCCAACTCTCTGATGCATAACAAGTGATTGTGTCTCTTTGCTCTGTTCTGATGACTGCCTCTTGGTCCAACTATAAGTTTCACATAAGCACAGTCAAGTGTTCTGGGATTCACATTCTTCTCAGAGTCAGCCATAGCTTGTGATTCACACAGTCAAAAGCCTTTACATAGTCAATGAAGCACAGATAGACATTTCTCTGGTATTCTCTGCTTTTTGCCAAGATCCATCTAACATTAGCTATAATATCCCTAGTACCACGACCTCTTCTAAATCCAGCCTGCACATCCGGCAGTTCTCTGTTGATATATTGCTCCAATCTTTTTTGGATAATTTTCTGCAGAATCTTGCTTGCATGTGATATTAATGATATTGTCCGATAATTTCCAAACTTTATTAGGTCACCTTTCTTTGGAACGGAAGCAAATATCTTTCTTTTCCAGTCAGTTGGCCAGCTGGCTTTCCTCCAGATTTCATGGCACAACTTAGTGAGCACATTCAGGGTAGAGTCTGTTTGTTGAAATAAATCAATTGGTATGCTGTCAACTCCTAGAGACTTGTTTTTTGCCTATTCCTTCAGAGCAACTTGAACTTCCTCCTTCAGTACCACAGGCTCTTGCTTATGTGTTATTTCATTAAATTATTCTACGTCAGCAAATTCCTTCTGATACAGTGACTCTGTGTACTCCTTCCATCTTCTTTTAATGCTTCCTGGATCATTGAACATTCTACCCAACACAGATAATTAATGAATTTCTCTCCAACCCAGATACCACATTCCTTTTCATAGAGTTCAGCTTCTTGGAGAATTTGCTCAGTATATAGATTGAACAGGTATGGAGATAGAATACATCCCTGATGCACTCCTTTTCCAGTCCCAAACTGTGAAGTGCTCCCCTGCTTCATTAGCATGATAGCCTCCTGCTCAAGGTAAAGGTCCCATATGAGGACAATCTAGTTCTCTCGGATTCTTATTCTCCTCAATGTCAGTCACAACTTGCCATGATTCACAGAGTCAAGTGTTTTGATTAGGCAATAAAGCACAAATAGACATTCTTCTGGCATTCCTTGCAGGATCCATCTCATATCAGCAATGATATCCCTGATGTCATGGCCTCTTTTAAATCCCACTTGAACTTCTGGCAATTCCCTATCTATGTTCTGTTCCAGTCATTTTTGAATGATATTCAGCAGTATTTTGGTTGCATGTAATATCATTGATAATTTTCTATAATTTTCACACTCAGTTGGATCACCCTTCTTGGGAATAGGAACAAATATGGACCTCTTCTAATGTGTTTGCCAGTTAGGGCTGATTTATATACTTTTAATATTTACAATATCTAGTAATTATGTACATTATATACATTAGCATTTCTGAACGACCAAAAAAACCCCATAAAACTCAGATATAAGGCAAGCTTTGATGGCCTAGTGGCAAGAAGCTGCACTGCAATCCCAGAAGTGAGTAGTTCAATTCCACCAAATATTCTGCTGGAGAAGGAGGAACAATCAGTAAGATTCTATTTTGGTAGGCGCCCCCCCAAAACAAACAAACAAACTCAAACAAACAAAAATTTAAAAAAAACAACTACAACTCAGAAACAGCACTATTCATAAAGTTAAATAAACAAAAACCTTAACACAAGAAGCTTTCAACATCTCAAGGAGTTGATCGTTTCAACTTTTTCCTCATCCTCCTTATCCCATTCATATGCCTATGGCCTCAGGCCAAAAGAAGTTTAATGGTTCCCATTATTATTTTTTTTGTTTGTTATGTATTTGGGAAGAGTTAAATTACTTTTGGCCTGAGACCACAGGCATATAAATGAGATAAGATGAATAATTAATTTGTTCCTGCAAAAGAAGCCATTTTAACTTCACTTCTCAAACCCCTAACTTTTTACAAAATCTCACATTTCCATGAGTCTGGAGCCTTCACATTGAATCCTCCTTCTGACACAAGCTGTAAAAAGAGCAAGTGCCACATTGGGACGGTGATATCTGGCTTTTATCACCTTAAGAAATGGAAACTATTCCCTTCAAAATATCAATAATAAAGCTAATTTCAGTGAGGTCAAATATATCCATAATGCTCTCTTTTTCTACTTATCTCAGCATCAATCTTACTGTTTTGCTGGGTCCAGTATCCAATGCAGTAGCAGAATATAGTTAGAATGGCTCCTGAAATGTACTTGCAGGTAACTCAGCCTTGAGCCTCAACAGTTTAGGCCAGTGTTGCAAAGTGTTCTCAGTCCTGCCAATATTGGTTCCCCTATGGAATGCATAAATATTGACATACTAGATATTGGCAAAATGAAATGGTTTGGCATGGGACATTTTGAATCAGATGATCATATGATTTACTATGTCGGAGGTGAAAAGGTGAGAAAAATGGGGTTGGTTTCATAATAAAAAAGTCATTTCTAGATCACTTCTGAAATACAATGTGGTGAGCAACAGGATAATATCCATATGCATACAAAGAATTCCAGTGAATACTATTATCATTCAAATATATGCACCAACACCTAGAGCCAGAGGAAGCAATAGATGATTTCTACCAACTTTTGCCGTCAGAAATTGATCAAACATGCAATCAAGAAACATTGATAATAATGGGTGACTGAAACGCAAAGGTTGGGAACAGGGAAGAAAGATCAGTAGCTGGAAAACACGGGGTGGTGAGAGAAATGAGGCTGGAGATAGAATGATAGAGTTCTGCACATTCAATGATTTATTCATTGCAAATACCTTTTATAAGAAACAAACACAGGCTATACACATGGATCTCACCTGATTGTATGCATAGAATTAAATCGATTACATTTGTGGAAAGACTAGCTGGAGAAGCTCAACATCAGCAGTGAAAACCAGGCCAGGTGCTGATTGTCAGACAGACCACCACTACTCATATGAAAGTTCAAACTGAAGTTGAGGAAAATTAAATCAAGTCCACGGGAACCAAGATTTGACCTTAAGTCTGTCCCACTCGAATTTCAAAACCATCTCAGGAACAGGTTTGAGTCCTTGAGCACCAATAAGTGTAGACCAAATGAGCTCTGGGAGGATATCAAGAAAATCGTCCATGAAGAATGCAAAAGATCATTACAATGGCTGAAGAAGAAGAAAAGACCAAGATGTATGTCAGATGAGACTCTGAGTATTGCATTAGAGTGCTGAGAAGCCAAAGCTTGTTGATTTCAAGGTTACCTGAGAAGTGGGCGGCTGGTTTTAAGGTCCCTTGAGCTGTCCCGCTTCTCAGTCTGTTAATATTTCTTTCTGTTTGTTTTAAATCAAGAAAATATATGTGTAATGTTAATTTGTCCAACAAAGTATGATTATTAAGATAAAGTATATATGCTCTTTTAAGGCATACAGCAAATGGGCTACACTGCCCAAATCTAAATATAATATTTTAAATATAAATAATAGAAAACATAACAAAGCTTGAAAATAATTATTTTTGTTACCTTTGCTTTTGCAGGATTTTAATTAATTTTTAAACAGCACTCTTGATCCAATTCTCAAACTCATCTTTTTTTTAGCTCTTCATATTTTCAAAAATAATATTGCATTCTTTTACTTGAAGCAACCAATGACATCTTTTTACATTTTCTTTATTCTGCTTGTGAATCCCTCATACCTATTCTGCTCATATGTCATCCATTGATATATTTTAAAATATATTAGCAGCATCATGCCATTACTCAAAATCTTTGACAATTTTCTACTGTACTACAAATAAAACCCAATTTCACAATAATGAAATACATAAATGAATACATAGAATGAAATCTATAGGCCATATTTAATACATATGTGTCCTAAGCATATTTCCAAACTAATGTGCCATTCTTCACTCTTCTATCAGATTTTTATTATTATTATGCTAGTGTATTTTCAAAATTCAAATACATTGCTTTCCAAAGCAGATTCTTCCAGTTTTTCTCACCCCCTCATCAAATTGTACAATCCCATGATTAATCTTTCAGATTTTAAACAAAATAGTCAATGCATTTTGTAAAACAAATAAACTACATTATGTTAGAGGCTTTACTAAAATAAGAAATATCTGTGTCAAGGTTGTATTCTTTCGTCAAACCTATTCAATCTCTATGCTGAGCAAATTTTTCAATAAGCTGTACTCTATGAAGAACAATGAGGCATCAAGTTTGAAGGGTCATTAGCAACCTTTGATATGCAGATGACACATTTCATGCTAAAAGTGAGGAGGACTTGAAACAAATGCTTCAGAATATCAGACACTGCAGTCTTCCATATGGACTTCATCTCAATGTCAAGGAAAAACAATGCCACCACTGTTCTGAGACAAATAACATTACGATAGATGCGAAATAGATTGAAACTGTCAATGACTTCATCTTACTTGGGTCAATCAAAACAATTGATACCAATAGTCAGGAGACCAGGAACAGTATTGAACTGGGAAAGTCTGCAGTCAGGGACCTTTCTGACTTTCTAAGGAGCAGTTATGTTAGTTTGAGGACTAAGGTGTGCCTGTTTCAGGCCATGATCCTTTCAGTCACTTTCTTTTCATCTGAAAGCTGGACAATGAATACAGATGATAGATATAAAATTAATGTCTTTTAACTGTGGAGTTAGAAGAACTGAATTGTCTACAAAAAATAGTAAGCAGATAGGTCTTGGAAAAGAAGAAGCCAGACTGCTACTTGGAGGCAAGGATGACAAAGCTTCCACTCATATTGTGGATCTGTGACTAGAAAAGTTTATTCCTTCAAGAAGGGCATCATGCTTAGAAAGGTGGAGGGACAGCTAAGGAGATAACCCTCAGCCAGGTAGATTGACACAATGATTTCAGCAGTAGGTTCAAGGGTTCTCACAGATTGTTAACTTGGCACAGAATAGGACAGGATTCTGGTCTGTTGTTTATCTAGTCACTTTAATTCATTCTCAACTCAAAGGCATCACCAACCAACAAGATAGAAAGAAAAATTGAGATGTCTCTTTATGGCCTGATACCAAAAGGTGGATAATTTCTTTAAAAGTCTAGGTTTTTATTTTTTT
>NW_006400101.1:171966-176611 GCF_000299155.1 Elephantulus edwardii | reverse complement strand
ACATGGCTATAAGGGACTGATCCTAGGAGAAAAACATGGTCCAGCACAGATGAAGGTATAGCACAGGAGAAGAAGGGCCCGAATGAGATGAATTGACACAGTAACTGGAGTAATGAGAGTAAATGTGTCGCGGTCAGTGAGACTGACTCAGGATAGGTCAGGGTTCAGAAGTATTCAGAGTCACAGGCGACTACATGGCACATAACAACAACAAGTACTGGTTTAACAGGAATGGGCAAGTCAGAAATCGATTGCCTAAAGTGGGAGGATTAAGGCATAAAGCATGAAGTAGCTGACTTACATGTTTTCATGAATGTAGATGATGGGAATGGGAAAGATGACCCTATGATTATGAAGGTCTATGTTTATAAAACCCAGAGAGTGGTCTATGTTGTTAGGACTTTTGAAAATGGCTTTTATACCCATTGTTTTAGCTCTCTTTAGGAGCATGGTCTGCAGCTTGTTCATCTGCAAACACATGATTCACCCACTGATCAGTATCTGCAACATGATCTACAACTGTGAAGTCAAGAGGGAGAGCTAACTCAACTGTAAGGAGACTGTAGCAATATCTGATAGAGCATTGGTGACTGGAACAAAATTAAAGATCTTATTTGAATAATTATTTAAGGAAAAGCTAATTTGTAACTGCTATGAGACAAGTTTTATGGATGATAGAGGAAATCAGAGACTTAATGCATTTGTGTTGCTGGATTGAACCTAGAGTTTCAGCTGTTGAATGAGAAGCTGTCTGAGGCAATTGAAGAATAATGTCTTCTTGTTAATCTGTCTTGAAACTGTTAGATTAAACCTGGACTTTTGCTATGTGATGCCTTCTGTTTCCCCCATTCCAAAACATTTTTTAAATAAACCCCAGAACTGTGAATTAATCCTATGAGTCAATTTGCAGTGAACATTGGACTCTGCTATTAGTAGAAGTAAGAGTAGCAGAATGCGGGAGCATATCTAACTTTTTAGCTATTATTTTGGTACTGTTGATGTTATTAATGAGTCAGTTCCCCTTTGTGGAGGTATAAGTGGTGAAACTCAACAGGATGCTATTGTGTGAATGCAGCAGGGGAGCACTGCATAGTTTGGAATTGGGAAGGCAGTGTGTCATTCATTTATTTTCTCTCCATATCTCTTCAATCTGTATTCTGAACAAATTATCCAAGAAGATTGGCTCTATGAGGAGGACTGTGGCATTAGGATTTGAGGGAAGCTTATCAATAACCTGCATTATAAGATGAAACAAGCAAGGTTTTGCTTGTTCAAAGTGAGGAGGGCTTTAAGCACTTGTTGCAGAAGGAATACAGCCTTCGTATGGATTGCATCTCAATGTTAGGGAAACAAATATTCTTACTACTGGACTGACAGGCGGTGTCACGATGGGTGGAGAGGAGATTGAGATTGTCAACAGTTTTGTCTTGCTTGAATCCACAATTAACTCCCATGATTTCAGCAGTCGGGAAATAATGAGATATATTGCACTGAGAAAATCTGCAGTTAGGAATCATTCTAAATTATTGAAGAATAGTGATGTCAGTTTGAGGAGTAAGGTGTATCTGATTCAGGCCATAGTGTCAGACTACTAGGTATGCATCTGAGAGCTGGGCAATGAATAATGATGACAGAAAAAGAATTGATGACCTTGAGCTGTAGTGTTGAAGAAGAGAACTGAACATCTCATGGTTGTTAAGATAATGAACAGATATGTCTTGGAGAGGTTGTAGCCGTAGCGCTTTTTGAAGGCAAGAATGATAATGCTTCACCTAACATACTTTGAGAATGCTGCAAGGAGGTGCTATTCCTCGGAAAGGGACATGATGTTGGAGATGGAACCCTCAACCAGGCAGACTGATATGGTGACTGCTGCAATGAGCTCTTGTGTATCAGGAAGTGTGAGGATGGCACAGGACAAAACAGATCTTTGTTCATAGGGTTTCTATAAGTCATGCTTGACACTATGACACTAACAACAACAATGGCATGTGCTTCAAATCTTCACTTTTGGCAAATAAGTTGGTCTTTATTACATGTTCTTGAGGGATATTTCTCTTTCCTTGTTTCAACATTCTTCTTAAGATAGTCCAGAATCTCAAATTATTTGCTCAGCATACATATTGAATAGGTGTGGAGAAAGGATTAAATTCTGCAATACACTTTTTCAGATTTTAAACCAGGGAAACTACAGAACAATATCAGTGATTTCACATGCAAGCAAGATTCTACTGAAGATTATCCAAAAACGTCTGGAACAGCACATCAGCAGAGAACTGCCTTAAGTCCAAGCTGGGTTTAGAAGGGGTCATGTTCTAGGGATATTGTAGCTATGTTAGATGAATCTTGGCTGAAAGCAGGGAATACCAGAAGAATGTCTATCTGTGTTTCATTGATTATTCAAAGGCTTTTGACTGCGTGGATCATAACAAACAATGGCTGACTCTGAGAAGAATGGGAATCCCAGAACATTTAATCATGCTAATGCGAAACCTATACCTGGACTAAGAGGCAGATGTCAGAACAGAGCAGGGCAACACTGCATGGTTAAAAATTGGGAAGGGTATGCGCCAGGGATGTGTCCTATCTCCATACCTTTTCAACATGTATGCAGAGGAGATTATTCGAGAGGCTGGCCTCTATGAGAAGTGTGGCGTCAGGATGGGTGGAAGATCTATTAACAATCTGCGTTATGCAGATGACACAACCCTGCTTGCTGAAACTGAGGAGGACCTCATGCACTTGCTGCAGAGGTCAAGGACTGCAGCCTTCAGTATGGACTGAGGCTCAATGTCAAGAAGACAAAGATTCTCACCACTGGACCAATTGGTATCATCAGGATGGATGGCGAAGAGATTGAGATTGTTCACAGCTTCAGTTTGCTCGGCTCCACGGTCAACACTCTTGGCACCAGCAGCCAGGAAATAAAAAAACGTATTGCGATGGGAAGGTCTGCTATTAGGGACCTCTCCAAAGTACTCAAGAGCAACAGTGTCTCTCTGGAGACGAAGGTATGCCTGATACAGGCCATGGTCTTTGCAATCACTTGTTATGCACCAGAGAGTTGGACAATGACTAGGGAGGATAGGAGAATTGACGCCTTTGAGCTGTGGTGCTGGAGAAGTGTATTGAATGTACCACGGACTGTCAAGAAAACCAACAGATTCATCTTGGAGAGGATTAAACCAGGCTACTCCTTGGTGGCAAGGATTCTGGGGCTTCGTCTGACATACTTTGGACATATTATAAGGAGGGACAGGCCCTTAGAGAGGGACATCATACTTGGTCGGGTGGAGGGACAGCGCAGGAGGGGAAGATCCTCTATGAGGTGGATTGATTCATTGACGCGGGTAATCGGGATGGGTGTTTCAGAGGCAATGCGATTGGCACAGCATAGAGCAGGGTTTAGGGCTGTTGTACATAGGGTCGCTATGAGTCACAAATGAGTCAATGACACATAACAATAACAACAAGAACAACAACAACAACGTGTTCTTTTTCTTGCAAAAACAACTCTTTCTTGTCTATATTTATTTTGCATGAGCACAATTAAATGGTCTTGGATTCCTATTCTCAATATTTTTGATAATAGTTTATGATTCACACAAATGCCATTGCATAGTTAAAAAAAATACTACCACACATCTTTGTGGTATTCTTTCCTTTCAACCAATGATGTCGTTAGTGTTACAGCTTTTTCTGAATCTTTTTGAAATCTAAAATTGTTAAGCTATCTAGTGAATGAAAAATATAATCTTGGCTATGACAGATATTCTTCTGTTTAAAAAATAATACCAAGTAAATCTTACTTTTAGTGATGCAGCATTTCTTTCCCACTTAAATACAAAGTGCTAATTCCAGAAGTACCGGGGACAATATATGAACTTTGATGTTAATGTGACTAAAGTACTTGACTTAACTAACAAAATAGTTGTCAGCAATACTCTACAAAATACATGCCAAAGTAATATATCCAGTCCACTTACCTAAAGATTTTACAGTCACAGAAATTTTTTTGCAGTTGCACTATATCCCATCAGATCATTATAAGTGAAATAAAACTGACAACAATACATTTTTATAAAAGTATTGTGTAGCCTATTTTATTTAAAAAAGTATAATTTCTTCTGACTTTGATTATTTCTATTTAACTATTAAAATTCAAACTGGATTCTGAAGCGGCCAGAGAATGAATGACATCATTGCTGATAGTAGATAAACCTTGGCTAAAAGCAAAATTTAAAATAAAGATGTTTACTTTCAAAAAGACAAAGATTCTCATCGCTGTGCCAATTGGCAGAATCAAGATAGATTGTGAAGAGATTAAGTCTGCTTAATTTTCTTGGCTCCACAATCAACACTCTTAGTACCAGCAGCCAGGAAATAAAAAGACAAATTGCACTGGGAAAGTCTACTATCAAGGACCTCTCTAGAGTACTGAAGAGCAATGATTTCAGTCTGGAGACTAAGGTGTGCCTGATCCAGGCCATAGTCTTAGAAATTACTTGCTATGTGTCAGAAAGTTGGACAAAGACTAGGGATGTTAGAAGGAGGAATGAGCTGTGATGCTGCAGAAGATTATTAAAAATACCATAGTTTGCTAGGAGAATAAACAGGTTTATCCTGGAGAGGGGGAAACCAGGCT
>NW_006400101.1:159712-168386 GCF_000299155.1 Elephantulus edwardii | reverse complement strand
TGGGTTTAAAAGAGGCCATGGAACTAGGGACATTAGATCCAATTTTATATGGCTCTTAGCTAAAAGTAGAGTACTAGAAGTATGTCCATCTGTGTTTCATTGACTAAGCAAAGGCATTTGACTTCGTGAATCACAACAAATTGTGGATAACCTTGAGAAGAATGGGAACCCCAGAACACTTAATTATGCTTAAGTGAAATCTATAGTGGGGCCAGGAAGCAGGCATCAGAACAGAGCAAGGAAAAACTTCCAGTTCAAAATCAAGGAAGGTATTCAAAAAGAATGCATCCTATATACATATTTTCAATCTATATGCAAAACAGATCTTACAGGAGACTGGACTTTATGAGGCATCAGAAATGGAGAGAGACTCATCAACAACATGTGTTATGCAGATGACACAATCTTTGTAGCTGAAACTGAGGAGCTTAGGTGTTTATTGTAAAAGGTCAAGGACTGCAGTCTTCAATATGGATTGAAGTTCAATATCAAGGAGACAAAGATTCTCACCACTGGGCCTATTGTCAGCATTATGAGAGATGGAGAGGAGATTGAGTTTGTTAACTATTTCAACTTGTTTGGTCCCACAATCAACATTCTTGGCACAAGTTTTCAGGATTAAAAAAAATGCCTTAGGAAAACCTGCTGTTAGGGACCTCTCTAAAGTGCTGAGGAGCAACATTGTTAGCCTAGAGACTAAGGTGTGCCTGATCCAAGCCATGGTTTTTGGTACCTCATATGCATTTGAGAGCTGGACAATAACAAGGAAAATAGAAAATTTATGCCTTTGAGTTGTGAGGCTGGAGAACAGTATTGAAGATGATGTGGATTGCCCAGAAAACAGACATCTTTCTGTAGAAGGTTAAACTAAGTTGCTCCTTGGCTGACATTGGGGCATACTGCCAGTAGGAGCCAGTATTTAGAGTTATATGTCATATTTGGGAATGGCATGTAACAACAACAAAGTGAGTATGATTCAAACTACGTGTGGTGGAGTAGATTGATAGTTAAAATGTTATTTCTACCCATAGTATGACTTTTCTAAGACTGCATGGGAATAAGCTACTAATATGAATGAGAGAAATAGCACATTTTTGGTTGTTGTTAAGTGAGTTAAGCTGAGTTGAGTATGACTCATAGCAACACTATGAACCATAGGTTTGAACCCTGTCTAATTCTGTGCCGTCCTCACACTTCCTAATCCATTAGAGAACCCATTGAAACATTCATTGTGTTAATCCACCTGGTTGAGGGTCTTCCTCTCTTTCACCAACCCTCTGCCTTTTCAAGCATCATGTCTCTTTCCAAAGAATAATAGCCTCTTCTAGAAACATATCCAAAGATTGTGAGGTGAGGCTTTATCATCATTGCCTCCCAATACTACTCTGGCTGCACTTTCTCCAGGTTATGTTTTTTGTTTTATTGTCAGTCTCTGGGTGTTCACTACTGTTCTCCAGCACTACAGCTCAAAGACATCAATTCTTCTTCTATCATCCTTTACTTTGTCCAGCTCTCAGATTTATAATGAGTTATTGGAAAGATCCTGGCATGAATCAGGTGCATCTTGGTCCTAAAACTGACATCATTACTTCTCAATAATTTGGAGAGGTGCCTGACTGCAGACATTCCTAGTGTTTTGGTGCCAAAAGTGTTAACTGTAGATCAAAGTAAGATAAAGTTGTCGACAGTTTCAATCTTTTCTCCATCTATCATGATGTTGCCAGTTGGTCTAGTGGTAAGAATTTTTGTTTTCTTGATGTTGAAATTCAATCCATACTGAAGGCTGTATTCTTTGATCTTCTGCAACCAATGCTTCAAGTCCCACTAACTTTCAGCAAGCAAGGTCATATCTGTCTCACACAGGTTATTGATTAGTGTTCCTCTGATCTTGATGCCAGATTCTTCTCACAGAGTCCAGCTTCTCAAACAATTTGCTTAGAAAACAGGTTGAATAGGTATGGAGAGAGAATACAACTCTGATGTACTCTTTTCTTAATTTTAAACCTTGTAATGTTCTTTTGCTCTGTTCACACAACAGCCTCTTGGTGTAAGTATAGATTTTGTATAAGCCTAACAATTTTTTTTTTGAGTGAACACATAAATAAAGCATTTAGGCTTCTAATGAGAAGATTGGTTAATGATACCAACCTAACTTGATGAACATAAATTAAATAGCTTCAGGATAAAAACAAGGATCTCACTAGCAAGAAATGAGAAGAGGTGAGTGTAATATACTGCCATTTAGTCCAGATTTTCCTGCAATTGACAGGCAAACACTGTAATCAAATAAGCTGGAGCATCAAAGAAGGTGGAAAACTAGAGACCAAAGTGAGGTAGAGCTAGACTAGAACTACAACTATGTAGAGTTGAGGCTACTTGGAGGACTAGGGAGGATACTATGATTATTAGGATTGGTTGAAATTATAAAACTAAAGGTCAGAGAGCATGCAAACATACTGGACAAGTTGTCCTAACTGAAGGGTAGTATCCTGTTTCTACTATAACTTGTAATCTTTTATTTCCTTAAAAAAAATAAAACACTCAGTAGCTTGGAGTTAGGAATGATTCATAGCTGGTCCTGCCATGGATTTTCAAGGCTATAAATCTATTTTAATTGAGATTTCTATGAAATTTTATAGAGAACTTGGATTTCCATTCACTCATTGTTGCATATTTTCCTCCCTACCCACCCCGTAGTGTGCTTTTCTCTTTGACCAACAAACAACAACAAAATCATTGTTGGTTGCACAATTTCCTCCCCACACTGCCCCCAGTCCACTTTGCTATACAGCTCTTATTCTGGTTTGTTGTCATGCAAATAATAGCTAATCATATTCCCCCATCTTTTTCACTGCAGTGTACATTATTTATCCTCTTTTCTTAGTTTTCCCACAACCCCCATGTCAGTCCTGTTTTATAACAGTGGCATTATGCAGTACTTGTCCTTTTGAGACTGAGATATTTCACTCAGCATATTGTCCTCCAGGGTCACCCATTTTGTATGATAGTTCATGAATTCCTGTTTTTCAGTGCTGCACAATATTCTATTTTGTGATGTATCACAGCTTCTCTATCCCTTCATTTATTGATGGGCATTTGGGTTGCTTCCATCTTTTTGCTATTGTGAACAACACAGTAATAAACATAGTTGTACATATATCTGTTTGGGTGGCAGTTCTGATTTCTTTAGGGTATATTCCCAGTATTTGTATTTCCAACTTTCTGAGAAAGTGCCATACTGCCTTCCATAGGGGTTGCAGCATTTAACACTCCCACCAACAGTGAATAAGGGTTCCAGTTTCTCCACAATCTCTCCAGCATTTATTGTTTGCTGCTCTGTTAATCTTTGCTATTGTTACTGGGGTGAGATATCTCATAGTTATTTTAATTGGCATCTCTCTTAGAGCTAGAGATTTTGAACACTTCTTCATGTGTATGTTCACCATCTGAATGTCTTCTTTGATGAATTTATATTCTGTGCCCATTTTGTAACTAGGTTGTTTATCTTGCTGTGATGGGTATAAATATGTTGACAGGAGATTGTCCATCTTTCTCCCATAAAACCAATAGCAGATTTTAACTATCAAAAAGTAGTGAGCTTTAAGTTAAAAGCTAAACTATCTCTGGACCACGTCACCAAACCTTCTTTATAAATGCCATAATTATCATTATAGTCCGTAAAGTTCTTTATAGCCCTTGCAATGGATTAGCACACCAGCACTATCCCTGGTAAGGATGAGTGATGTTAGAATTGATGGAAGGAGTGGGATCATTGGGTCATCTCTGTTTTCATAAGAATCAGAGTGTGTACATTAGTGATACTGACCTTGCTCCTTGTGAAGTTAATTATGTTCAGGTTCTACTGCCTTCTCACACTCATTGCAAGGTTTTTACATCATAATATTGTCAGTAGCTTCATTTACTTGTGAAACTTGGACAAGAATTAATTCCTTTGTATTGGCATGCTTGTGAAGAGTACTAAATACAGTACACATTGTTAAAAGAACAAATAAATTTGTCTTGGAAGAAGTACAATCAAGGTGCTCCTTAGAAGCAAATTGCTGAGATTTCATCCTACATATTATTAAGAGTAACTAATCTTTGGAAAAGTACTGTGTAACAATACATAGGCTCCGTGAAAAATAGAAAGAATCTCAAAGACGTATCACAGTGATTGCAATAATGAGTTTAAACACAATAGAAACTGAAAGTATGACACAAGATTGAACATCTGTTGCAAATAGGGTCACTAAATATTAAAATTGGCTTGATGGCTTCTAACCACAACCCCTTGTATCTATGCGTCTTTTGATGATCACTGAATGCTAAAGTGTTTCCAGTTGGCAGTAGGACAAGTAAAAGTGGAGGGTCTTAAAGTCTAGTTCTCTACATTTGCATAAAACTTCATGATTTTATAGTCTTGGAAATTCACTTGTGTGGTGAATGCTTTTCTTCTCCTTATAGATAGCTTTTATTGAAAAGCAGTTTGAAAAGAATTACTATAACAGAGTTATGTTTGATTATCTCATTTGCATGTTAATTCTTAGAATTCTCTTTAGTTTATTCATGGTGGTTAATTCATAGCAGAAATGGCATTTGAACTCTTAGGATAAACTGAAGAGATTTGAATGTAAGAGATCTTAAAAACTCACGATCTCTAAGGAAAAACAAAAGAATAAATCCTCTTTTTAATATGCAAATACAGAAACTCAACATCAACATTGTTAATGCCTAATCTTTTTTTTTTAACAATGTTGAATTTTGTGATCCCATTTATCTGTCAGATTGCATTAGACATATTGTTCATGAATTGATCCCAAATTCACCAAAGTGGAAACACCACTATATTTTAAATATGGTATCCTCTGTCAGTGAAATCTGTAGAGACCATTCATAGAAAAATAAGGTAAGAATCTAATACATGATTAATTGTATTAGAATGCAATACAATTTGGGGAAAATTAATTCTGATTTTCTCAGTTTCTCCAATAGTTAATGTCTAGAGGGCAAATGAATCATTTTAAGAAAAGAGATAAATGGAAAAGTGCACATTGTATTTGGTAAAACATTTGAAGTCTTTAAAGTTTCTCTACTTTTCAGCTGACCATCACCTTGTCTATTGAATAATAACTTGTTCCAAGTCAAATCACCATGGTTGACTGCACCCCATTGCACCTTTGGATTAGGGACTTAAAAGTATCTTGAAGCATTTCTTGATTATTCACAAGTTTTCTCCTGATTGAAATAGGCTGCAATGAAACACCCAGTTCACCCCATAATATAGCAAAAGCACTGAACTGTAGTTCAACCAATTGATCTACACAGATTTTTATAACCTTCAAATTGTTACCAACATGGGTAGTACATTTTTTTCTTCATTCATTTTTACGTCTTTAGTGGATTTTGATAGTAGTTTCTGAAAACAAAGGACATTAGCTTATCTCCTTTGACAATTTTCAGAAGGTGAAACAGAATAATTCATATTTGTAAATATTTTTATAAAAGAAAATGTGACAATTTAAATTGAGTATCATTTCTTACTGTTGTTTTTACTAAGTTCCTTCGAGTCGTAGATGTCTCATAGCAACCCTATGAACAAAAGACCTGAACTCTTGTATAACTTTCATTGTTTCTCTAACTTCACATAGTTTTCAGAGGAAGCTATTTTGAAAGTGGATGCCACTCCAACTTCCAAGCCTGTTTTAGTCTGGGAGCTGCACCAAACACTGTCCACCTGGGTAACCATTATCACATTTGACAAATCAGTGTCACAGTGCTTAGGATCACAAAATCATGGGTTACCATTGTACAGCTAATTGACAGACTGGTGCTATACCACTTAGAATACTAGACCAAAAAACAATTAAAATCAGGCCTGAGGGCCGCAGATTAAAATCACCCTCCTTTGGCTTGCTAGCATAACTTTCTATCCACTAGGTCAACAGAGCTCTATGACTCACAGCAATTCTATGAACAATAGATCTAACCCTTGCCCTATCCTACGCCATCCTCACAATCTTTAACATGCTCAAGCCCATTGTTACAGTCGCCATACCATTCCATAGTGTTGAGTTTGTTGTTGTTGTTGTTATGTTCCATCGAGTCGCTTGCGACTCATAGTGACCCTATGTACAACAGCACCAAACTCTGCTCTGTCCTGTGCCAATCTCATTGTCCCCTACACACCCACCCCGATTACCCCAGTCACTGAATCAATCCACCTCATAGAGGGCCTTCCCATCCTGGGCCTGCCCTCCACCCTCCCAAGCATGATGTCTTTCTCCAAGGACTGATCTCTCCTTACAAGATGAACAAAGTATGTCAGATGAAGCCTCAGAATCCTTGCATCCAAGGAGCAGCCTGGTTTAACCCTTTCCAGGATGAATCTGTTTGTTTCCTTAACAGTCCATGGGACCCTCAAGACTCTTCTCCAGGACCACAGCTCAAAGGCATCAATTCTCCTATCCTCCCTAGTCATTGTCCAACTCTCTGATGCATAACAAGTGATTGCAAAGACCATGACTTTATCAGATGCACCTTAGTCTCCAGAGACACACCATTGCTCTTCAGTACTTTGTACACAGGTCCCTAACAGCAGACTTTCCTGTCACAATACATTTTTTTAATTTCCTGGCTGCTGGTACCATGTTGACTGTGGAGCCAAGCAAACTAAAGCTGTGAACAATCTCAATCTCTTCACTATCCATCCTGATGCTACCAATTGGTCCAGTGGTGAGAATCTTTGTCTCCTTGACATTGAGCCTCAATCCATATTGAAGGCTGCAGTCCTTGACTCTCTGCAGCAAGCACTTCAGGTCTTCCTCAGTTTCAGTAAGCAGGGTTGTGTCATCTGCATAACACAGATTGTTGATAGATCTTCCACCAATCCTGATGCCACATTTCTCCTCATAGAGCCCAGTCTCCTGAATATTCTGTTCTGCATACAGGTTGAAAAGGTATGGAGACAGGATACATCCCTGGCATACACCCCTCCCAATTTTGAACCATGCAGTGTTTCCTTGCTCTATTCTAACGACCGACTTTTGGTCCAAACATAGGTTTCTCATTAGCACAATCAACTGTTCTGGGATTTCCATTCTTCTCAGAGTCAGCCACAGTTTGTTATGGTTCACACAGTCAAACACCTCTGCATAATTAATGAAACACAGATAGACATTCCTCTGGTACTCCCTGCTTTCAGCCAAGATTAATTTAACATTAGCAAAATATCCCTAGTACCATGGCCCCTTCTAAACCCAGCCTGGACTTCTGGCAGTTCTCTGCTGATGTGCTGTTCCAGTTGATTTTGGATAATCTTCAGTGGACTATTGCTTGCATGTGAAATCAATGATATTGTTCTATACTTTCCACATTCTATAGGGTCACCCTTCTTCGGAATGGGAATAAATATAGATCTTGGTTTATTTCTGGGTTCTCAGTTCTGTTCCACTCGTCTATGTGCCTGTCACTGTACAGTACCATGATATTTTGATTACTACCACTGTGTAATAGGTCAGGGAGTTCTACACCTTCAATTTCATTTTTGTTTCTCAGAAGTGTTTTGCTTATTTGGGTACCATGCCTCTCCAATTAAGCTTGATAATTTCTCTTTTGATCTCCTTGAAAAATAAATTTGGTATCTATATTGGGAATGCAATGAACATATAGATTATTTATGGTAGGATTGTAATTTTCACAATATTGATTCTTCCTATCCATGATCAGAGGGTATTTTTCAATTCCTTTATTTTTTTATTGTGTCTTGAAGAAATGCTCTGTAGTTTTCTTTGTATAAGTAAGTTTTTGCATCTTTAGTTAGGTTCACTCCCAAGTATCTTAATTTGTGGTTGGCTATTGTAAATGGTATTGCGTTCTTGGTTTCCTTCTCTGACTTCTCTTTGTTACTATAGAGGAATCCCTCTGATTTTTGATTGATCTTACATCCTGGCACTCTGCTAAATTGCCCTCTAGCTCTAGCAGTTCTTTCATTGATTCCTTGGGGTTTTCTATAAACACTATCATATTATCTGCATATAGTGATATTTTAACCATCTCTTTGCCATCTTAATGCCTTGCCTTTCCTTCTCTTGCCATATAGCCCTAGCAAGCACTTCCAGTACATTATTGAATAGAAGTGGTGATGCTGGACATCCTTTTCTGGTCCCTGTTTACAAGGAAAATGTTTCTAGACTTTCTCCATTAAGAATACTACTCACATGCACATTCATGTTTATCACAGCTTTGTTCACAATTGCAAGGAGCTGAAAACAACCTAAGTGCCTATAAACAAATGAATGGATAGAGAGGCGGTGGTATATTCATACAATGGAATACAATGCTGCAATGAGAAACAGGAACTCATGCATTACCCTGGAGGACATTATGCTGAGTGAAATATCTCAGTTGCAAAATGACAAATACTGCATGGTGCCACTGTTGTAAAACAGGACTGACATCAGGGTTGGGGAAAGACTGAGAAGTATGGGTTCAATAATGTATTTGTTGTTGTTGTTGTTGTTATGTGCCCTCGAGTCGTTTCCAGCTCATAGTGACCCTATGCACAACAGCCCTAAACCCTGCTCTATCCTGTGCCAACCACACCGCCTCTGACACACCCATCCCGATTACCCCAGTCACCGAATCAATCCATCTCATAGAGGGTCTTCCCCTCCTG